>NW_015787198.1:0-5557 GCF_001515625.1 Sinocyclocheilus rhinocerous | reverse complement strand
ATCTTATGAATATTAACTTGTGTTATAAATCAAGGTGTATCACACACTCCCCGACAAATAACAGTGGCTCCTGACACAAGATAGTCTGAACAATTTCACCCTGAATATTCACACATTTTTTTTCAAAACACATTCCAACTCTCAATTAGTGTATCCTATATGTCCTACAGTGTGTGTGCTAGATCTCATCTGGTGAGTATAGAATGTATGTAATTGTCTTTCTTGGCATCTCATCCACAGTGAGCTGGGTACACAACAGGTAAGTAAGGGCATGGGGCGATGGGTGGGGGTTGGAAGTGATAGGGGTATGGTGGGCCGGAGCACTGGTAAGTATACTGTAATGGCTGGACTCCAACTGCACTCACAGTGGGCCGTGGGTGATAAGCAGGTTGACCCAGGGATGGGTAAGTAAACACATAACTTGGTCGTCTTTCTCTCGTGGACTGTCTCAGTGGGATCTGAGGTTCAGGTTGTGGTGTGGGGACCTGGTTCTCTTGATGGACAGCATGCCGTTCCTCTTGATCGGTTATAGGTTGAAGCTGCTCCATGCCATGTTCGTCCTCACTGGATGTCCCTTGTTCCTCGTCTCTATTACTATCCCTGTCCTGTTCAGGTTCTGCCTGAATCGTTTCACCCAGGTGGGTCTCATTCTGTTCAGATCTGCTTAGGAAGTCAGGAGTAACATGCGGCACAGGTGAGTAACTTCCAGCTCTCGGCTTCTCCATCGGTACTCGCAACCAGTAACGAGGCACGACCTCCTCTTCCTCAGAGTCACTTACATCTGGGTCCCGTGTCTCGTGCGTGGGTTTCGGGATCTCTGAAGCTCTCTTCTTTCTCTTCTGCGACTCAGCTGTGTTAATAGTCGAGTTCTGAAGAGGCTCTACAGGTAGGTCGTTGACTTGTAAAAGGAGGTTCCTGTGTAAAGTGCGAACTGGTCGGCCTCCCGCCTCCGGGCTTACTTTGTAGACAGGATTATCTCCAACCTGTTCTCTCACAATGTAGATAAGCTGTTCCCAGTACGGTCTAAGCTTTCCAGGGCCCCCTCGTTCGCTGAGGTTGCGTACAAGGACTCTGTCCCCAGGCTGAAGAACCACACCTCTGCTCCGTTTATCGTAGTATGTCTTCCCTTTGGAGCTGGACTGTCGGCTGTTTGCGTCTGCTATTCTGTACGCCTCGACCATTTTTCCTGCCCATTTCTCAGCATATCCCTTTTGCCCATTCGTTTCAGCCCTCTCATCTGTTAGGAGACCGAAGAGGATGTCCACTGGTAGGCGAGGATGACGGCCGTACAACAAATAGTATGGTGAGAAACCTGTGGCCTCGTGTCTTGTACAATTATATGCCTGGAGTACATGGGGTAGGTGGTCTTTCCAACTCTCCTTCTCTTTCTCTCCCAAGGTGCGGAGCATCTGCAGTAGCGTGCGATTGAATCTTTCCGCAGGATTGCCCTGGGGGTGATACGGAGAGGTTCTCGAGTGGGCAACACCAGCTAATTGCCTGAGAGTTCTGAAGAGTTCATTCTCAAACTCTCGACCCTGGTCATGGTGTAGTTTGGCCGGGTATCCAAATCTGGGAATGAAATCATTGAACAGCCTGTCAGCAGCCGTCTTACCAGCCTTGTTTCTGGTGGGGTAGGCTTGCGCAAATCTGGTAAAGTGATCAACCACCACCAATATGTACTCGTATCCACCTCTGCAGGCTTCCAGGTGAAGGAAATCGATGCACACCAACTCAAGGGGCGAACTTGATGTGATACTTCCCATTGGTGCTCTCTCATGTGTGGCTGGCTTCTTTTGTTTAATGCAAGAACACTTCATGGTCACATATTCCTCTATCTCTCTTTTCATGAAAGGCCAGTAGAATCGCTCCCTCGCTAGGCTCAGAACTTTTTCAACACCAACGTGGCACATGTTGTTATGCAGCTGGGTGAGTACTGTTCGTTTATAGGTGGCGGGCAGGACCAGTTGTTGTCGACCTGCACTCTTCCTATAGAGAAGGTTATTCGCTATGTGCAATCTGCTCCACTCTCTTGAAAGCCTCCTTGCATATGTGTCCATTCTCCTTTTGTCATCCACTGTTAGTGGTGTGTCATTTTCCTTCAACGCCATCACTTTCCCAATAGCGGGGTCTTTTCTTTGTTCCCTCACAAGCTCATCATGACTGACTTCCGGCAGAGACTCAACTTGAGGTTGGCGGTGGGATGTTAAGTTGAGGGCTGCCACCCAGGCCACATCTCCTTGTTGTGCTCTCCGGCTTCCTTCCCATACAGCGCATACTGCCTCCTCCGATATCTCTTCCGAACACCCAGCCATGAAGGTGTCAATGTCCAGGGGGCAGCGTGATAAGGTGTCGGCATCAATGTTGGTTTTGCCTGGCCGGTATTTGATGTCAAAGTTGAAATCGGCCAGTTGCCCCACCCACCGGTGGCCCACTGCGTTCAGTTTGGCAGTACTCAGAATGTATGTGAGGGGATTATTGTCCGTGAAGACTGTGAAATGTGGGGCGTAGAATAAGTAGTCCCGAAACTTCTCACATATCGCCCACTTCAATGCGAGAAATTCCAGCTTTCCGCTGTGTAGGTGATAATTTTGTTCTGCTGGTGTTAGTGTGCGGGATCCGTACCCAATCACTCTCATCCTCCCATCCTGGTTCTGATAAAGAACTGCCCCGAGACCTTTTTGGGAGGCATCTGTGTGGAGTGTGAAGGGGCAGTTGAAATCGGGATACGCCAGCACTGGGGGTTTGATCAGCTGGCCCACAAGTTGTTCAAGAATCTATTGGTGTTGTTTGTTCCATTCTACCGGAGTACGGGAGGATTGCTGATTGCATTTTGCTTTTCCTCGTTGCGGTTTGGCCGGAGATGGACTGGGCTTCGACTGGAGCAGGTCGTACAGGGGTTTGGCTATACATGAGAAATCCTGCACGTATGTCCGATAATAGCTCAGGAACCCAAGCAACTGCCTGACGTCCCCAACTGTCTGTGGTGTCTTGTCTTTCAGTGCCCGCACTGCTTCAAGGTCTTTGGGGTCCATTTTTACTCCTTCCGCTGACACCAACCGGCCGACATATCGGACCTCCTTGCGGAAGAGCTCGCATTTCTCCGGCTTTAGTTTTACCCCGTGGTGTTGCAAGGCTTGGAGGACTCTGCGTAGCACCTGCACATGCTCATCAAAGGACCTGGAGAAGCACAACACGTCATCGAGGTAAGGGATACAGCATTCGTCTCTCAGTATGTCAAGCATACTTTCCATGCTCCTTTGGAAGGCCGCTGGGGCGTTTGATAGCCCAAAGGGTATCCTGACCCACTCGTAGAGCCCCCATGGGGTTATGAATGCGGTCAGGTGCCTCGATCCTTCGGCAATAAAACCTTGATGGTAGGCTTTCCCTTGATCAAGGATCGAAAACCAGGCATAACCTCCCAGGGAGTCAGTGAGGTCCTGAATTCTGGGGAGGGGATGGCGGTCCGGCACGGTCTTGTTGTTGAGGAGCCGGTAATCGACACACAGGCGCAAGGATCCATCTTTCTTTCTTACACAGATAACAGGCGCTGAATAGGGCGAATGGGACTTCACAATCCACCCTTTAACTAACAACTCCTGGATGTACTCCTTAACTTCCCTGTAGAGTGGTTTTGGGATGGAAGCGTAGGCCCTCTGAACGGGAATGTCATCCTTGGTTCTGATTTCCATCTGCAGGGAGGGGATGCATCCTATGTCGTCGCTGTCACGGGCGAATGCCCCACATTCCTCGTAGAGCACTTCCCTTACTGCCTGTTGTTGTTCAGGGTTGAGGTGGCTGATATCAACAGGGGGGAGCCAGGACTCTGGTGGGGGAGCGCTGGGAGAAGCGGCGGCTTTAACCTCGACTGAGGTCATCTTTCTTGGTGTGGGATCAGCTTGAGGTAACACTGGTGCATCTGTCTTAATGACCTTGACAACATGTTGGATGGTTCCCAGAGAGGTTCTCCTCGGCAGGGTGACCTCATGCTTTGAGTGATTGGAGATGGGCACCTTAACATAAGGCCGTCGGGTGTTATTGATTTCCAAGAGGCCTTCACCTACACTCAACTGCCCTAAGACGACACTTTCCTCCGTCGGTTCGTATAAAACAATGGGGTTAGAGACATCAAAGTTTGGGGGTACCCTACACCATACATGGGCTGTCCTGCCAGGGGGAATGATAGTATGGTCGTGGCCCACTCTTATAGTGACTGGATCACCGTATGTCCTAGGAGGCGCCTGGATGAAATTCACAATGGCCTCCACCTGTTCCTCCTCTATTCCAAAGGCACTGCGGAGAAGGCTGACAACTGTGGCAACTGCATCACCCGAGGACTCTTTCCTTCTGATGATCTCCTGGAGTACATTGGCTCCTAGGAGGGGCTGGGGCAGTGGTAGCGGGCTAACTAGGAAAGGAGCCTGTATGGTGAGATTCGGGTCTTCATTCCCTGCAAGGTTAACAGTGAGCTCCACCCACCCACTGTAGGGGACAGCATGGCCAGTGACTGCATAGACGCCAAGTTCTTCCTCTAAAAGCTCAGAAAGAGGTCTCAAGGTGTGATTAGGAATGTGAGTGTCAGTCCATTGTTGGTCAATTATGCTCACCTGCGAGCCTGAATCAAACAGGACTGTAGCTGGGTACCCACCAATCAAACATTTCAGCAGACTTTTCTTCCCAATTAGGGGTGCCTTGCAGGCGATGTTACTCTGGCTGGCCAGTACATGTGGATTTTGCTGTTTCTTTGGCTTGGGGTATCTTGTTATTTGTTTGTTATTTGTTACTTGTTGGGACTGAAGCTGCTCCCCGGTCTCTGGGCGTCCCTCCACAAAGACCGAGCCCCGTTTCCCTGCACCCTGACTCGTTGTAGACATCCGACTGCTCTGTGTCCCGCCTCTCCACACACGAAGCAATGGTTACACTCCTGTGCATTCTGTTCGGTACATTTTGGACAAAGAGCTGCCCGTCCTCTCACCTGGACTGCAGGTTGTCCCAGCTGTGGTTGGATAGGTTTACTAGAGGTTGGCTGAGGAGGAGAGTAAGACACCCGAGTATTTTCTGTCCGCTGCTCAATCAAAGAAGCCACCATGTGTGTCAGGGTCTCTACCTGAGAGGCAAGCTGTTGTATTGTCTGGAAATTTTCATTGTCTGATGTTGTATCCCGTGTCTTATTGTTGTTACGATCTCCCGTGTCAACCTTGGCACTGTGTACTTGGGTTACCTTTTGTCGGGGAAGTTGGCCCAGTCTGCGCTGGTGCTCGTTCTCATCACTTATTATTTTCATGACCTGGCGAAGGATTTCCTCATCTGTGACTTGACTGTTTGAGATTAGAGGCCTCAGTCTCTGTCGGAGGTCAGCATGTTTTGTCCCCAAACCCTGATAGACAGTATGGAGGAACACCTCCTGGATGGTCTTGGGATCATATGAAATGTCTGCACTGGTCTGTCGGGACTGAAAAAGGATTTTCTGCTTGAGCCCAATCATGCGGTAGAGAAACTGCTGTGGTGATTCTTGGTCTGATTGCCTGGCGCACATCAATTCCTGGAACATTTCGGTCGT
>NW_015787197.1:0-5405 GCF_001515625.1 Sinocyclocheilus rhinocerous | reverse complement strand
CAAAACAAAACAAAACAAAACAAAACAAAACAAAACCCTACTTAGGACAAGCAGTTTGTAAAAAGGAAAAAGAAAAGAAAAGCAATGTTTTGACAATGCCACAACCTACAACTGGTTTAATTATATTAGTCTCTGCATTTTAAACTGGGATAAAATGGAGAAGGTTCAAATATATGGACCACCTTTCTACCAAGAAAGTATTGACCCTGTACAACTACTGGAGAACAAAGATGGGCTGTCTGAATAATCCATAGAAAGATCACAAGTAGTTGAGCAATTAGTACAGTATAATGAACTCAGTTGTACTGAAACACAGAGAAAAGTGGGGCAGCACAGAACTAACTCATCCTCAAATGAAGAAGATAAACAGAGGGTGGGGGATGGCACTCTGTAGTGAGAAGCGCTATTTCATATTGACCTTCATGCATTGTGTCTCTAATTATGCTGGAGTTGTGGATCTTCTTCTGATCAATGTGGGAAGACTGAATTTTTAATCTTCTGTGTAAGCTATAACTGTCTGTGAACCAGAAGACTGCACTGCAATTAGAGCCCTAATCAATGACCAGTCAATAGACAAGTGTTTATTCGGTAAGAAATAAAGGAAAAAGTCACTGCATTTAGTTAATGCTAAGGGCTCATATAAATGCCATTCATGCAGTTACAATAAAGTATTGTTTTTGTGGGGCTTTTCTGTTAGTTCTGCCAGTTATTCTTCAAAAAGTAGTTTCACTCAAAGATTGAAATGTACCCTCATGTTTTAGAAAATTTCATACACTGAAAAAAGTTGTAATCTACAATTATTACCTTAAAGGCTTCTTCTACCTGAATGAAATATTAGTTTTGTTGATATAATTGATGTATTTTGATTGATTCAGTGATATTATAGAATATTTTTAATTTGGTTAAAACTGGTAATTTAAATATTTTATTTAAATAAGTATTTTAGGTTTTTTAAACACTGTTTTCAGTGTAGAGGTGGGATATAAAATGGTCATCTGCAATCAATCAATCAATCAATCAATCAATCAATAAAAAAATAATACAATTAATCAAGTCATGTTTCGTTTTAAAATGTTATAATATATTCCATTTTGTAAGAAATTACTCAATGCAATATGAATTATAGTTATATGAACTGATATTTATACCTAAAAAGCAGAGGCTTCTTGATGCAACCCAGGCTCATTGGAAATAAATATGTGACTTTAGCAACATTTCTGCAAAACCTTACAGTATATATATTGTGCCGGGTAAATTTCGCTGCACATTTCAGATGACACATCCACAAGAGGTGCTATAAAATATTTATATATTTTTTCTAAATTGCAGATAAGGGTTTATTAAACAACACAGTGTCATGAAATATATGTGGCTTTGGATACAAAATAGTTTTATAGCAGTTTCAAAGTGAAATGTCCAGTGTCTGGCGCTAAATAGAGTGTTTGATTTTCTATTAAACACTAAAAGGTTAATGCTCTATTGTGTTTGAAATTAACATACTACCTACAGTACACTAAACCCTAAACCTAACCGATACTATGAAAAAGGCAAATGTAAGATAAAAACTTATTTGCTGAAGCAACCATGCCATTTTAGCTTCCTTATACAAGACTTTGAGCTCTTTTGTGGAGTATTGTGACTCGTGGTTCACGCAAGCGCTGAACATCACAAGTCCAATGCTGTACCAGGTTGGCTACTGAGCAAGTTTACTATATCAGAAAAGCCATAGATATGGAAATGGATATGTGATGCAAATGTTAAAATCGATTAGTTTACAGATCATGCACTATGGTAAAATATTTTTAAGGTCATAACATAGTATTGTGCAAGGAATCATGCAAAAATAAGATTTTATCAATTGATAATCTGCCCGTTATCATAATTTGTGTGAAAAGTAACAAAAATTGTTGGTGTTTTTTACTGTACAGTGATGAAACACTGAGTTGAGAAAGTACACATACAAATGTATAATGCATGGCATCACCTGTTTGTTATTAAAATGAACAAGTACTGTTAAATATGACGTGCAACATCAACTCAAAGCAGGACCCTAATTCACAATAAGAATCTCTTACATTATCTTGCTTCTAAATATTTTTTTTAAGATTACTGTTCTTAAACCGCACACTCAGAATGTATTATAATATGCACAGAGGAGCAGACATGAACAGAGGTGTCAGTGACAGGAGAGAGAAATAGCGGGCAACAGAACGAGGGCAGCGAGAGGAGCAGCTCATGGCAGCTCTGATGGATGGGGCTTGTTAGGAGGCCCAACTGTTAGCTAGATGACAATAACAGCTGGAAAAGGCCTCCATTACCACTTTTAAGATGTGACTAAAATCCCCACCATTTCATAGAAACAGATGTCGATAACCCAGGGCGAAAGTTCTGTCAGCAGTGATGACAGTTGCAGGAAGTGACACATTTTCATCAGACTGACGGAGCCACAATCCAGACACTAATGTTTACAGTCAGCACGGAAAAAAACATCGGAAAGTACTTAGCACACAAGAGGTTGTGCCAGGTCCTTATAGATTTGTGCAATAAGTGCTTTGCATGTAGAACAAGGCTGAAGAGAAATGAGAACTCAGCACCGTTCATCTCAGTTTGCATGCATGAGTTCTCCACACCTCAGGACATGACATCCATTAGCGCAGTGACCAATGCCACTCACACCGGAAAATCGACACCCATTAGCAATGCTATTTTATCCTTAATGTGTCATGCTTAAACAGCCAAATATCCTCCACATATTTTTAATTATGTTGTAAATGCACAACAAATGCACAAAATTATGTCAAAGTTGATGGATTTTTTTATAGACAGTATAGATGTTCATGTAAATGTTAATGAGCACTTTAGCAGAATTTTATTAACAATTTTCTGAGATTTTTTTTTCAGCATGTCCAGTGACTTTTGCATTGATTTCCATCAAAGAGTTTTGACTTTATATTACTCGCTGTTATCTGTAACTTCTTGTTAGGATCCTCTCAGCTCAGTCAGTTCTTGAATTTCACGTGTTGGAATCAGGAAAAATGGGGAAGCAAATAGATATGAGTGACTCTGCCAAATAGTGATGGCTGGACGACTGAGTCAGAGCATCTCCAAAACAGTAAGTCTTATAAGGTGCTGCCGGTATGCAGTGGTTAGTACCTACCAAAAGTGTTGCAAGGAGGGACTGGTGAACCGTCGTGAGGGTACATGGGCACCCAAAGCTCAATGATGAACATAGGGAGAGAAGGTTAGCCCGTCTGTTCCAATCACACAGAAGAGCTACTGTAGTTCAAATAACTGAAAAACTTCATGCTGTTCATGATAGAAAGGTTTCAGAACACACAGTGCATCTCCGGTCAGAGTGTCCATGATGACCCCTGTCCACCGCCGAAAGTGCCTACAGTGGGCACATAAGCATTGGAAATGGACTATGGAGCAATGGAAGAAGGTGGCCTGGTCTGATGAATCACATTTTGTTTTAGACCAGGTGGATGGCCGGAAACTGTATATGTGCATCATTTACCTGGGAAGGAGATGGCAGCATTGCACAAACTTTAATGGCATTCATATGGATGTTACTTTGACACGCACCACCCACCAAAAGATTGTTGCAGACCACGTACACCCCTTCATGGCAATGGTGTTTCCTGATGGCAGTGGACTCTTTTAGCAGGATAATGCACTCTGCAAAAATGGTTCAGAAATGCTTTGAGGAACATGAAAAGAGTTTAAGGCATTGCCTTGGCTTCCAAATTCCCCAGATCTCAATACGATTGTGCATCTTTAGGATGTGCTGGACCCACAAATCCGATCCATGGAGGCTCCACTTTACAACTTGCAGGACTTACAAAGGATCTGCTGCTAATGTCTTGGTGCAAGAAACCAAAGGACACATTCTGAGGTCTCGTGGAGCCCATGTCTCGATGCATTAGAGCTGTTTTAGCAGCACGAGAGGGACCTACACAATATTAGGCAGGTGGTTTTAATGTTGTGGGAGATCAATGTATGAATGGGTGATTAATGCCACCATTATAAACATATTTACCTAATAATTGTACAATAAACCTATTTAAAAGATGGAAATTCTTTTTTGGAAGTTGCATTCAAAATCTGCTTGGTTGAGATGACTCCTTATGAACATGTTATTACAGTATATGAATTCATAACACATGGCTTATACTCTACATTTTGTCTTTGATTGTTTTATTGAGAGGCAATGATGACCCAGAGAAAAGGCCAAATACTGTTGTCAGGCACAGCACAACCACCCAAATGAGGCACTCTTCATTTGATTTAGCGTGCATTTTCCCAACATCAATAGGTCTGAGAGCTTCTGGAGAGTTGCTGTTTATCTATCCCTTCATTAAAAAGGGCACAATTCAGTTGTACTCCAGCTCAATACCCAGATTCTCCAAGAATATTTCTTTTGGGAAATCATCCACATGGATAATCAATACTTAAAAATATTATATGTTGTATATAAATATTATATTATATATTATGATGTCTCAGTTATAAATCTCAAGACCCAGCATGATGAGGATGCAAACACATCCAAAGACATTTCAATTATAGAAGAAATAATGAAATTGGTATCACCATTTTTCATATTTCTATGGTTATTTCGGGCTGCAATAAAAAGGAAACGTGCATTGAGATTCTACTGGGACTGTCTGAGGTCTAAAGGAAATAGTCGAGACAACCGGTGCCCTCTGAGCAATCGGCAAGTGTCATTGATTCTCGCGCTTTAGTCTGTTCCCTTGACAACTCAGTGGTCAAACAGCAGAGCAGCACTAGCTATCACTTTGTTCGTGTACTGTAGAACACATAAGTAAGGGTCTGAAGGGACAGACAGAGCAGTAAGTTCAAAATGCTGCTGAAAAGCTCCATCAAATATAGAATCTGCACTTTCTTATGCAGTCTTATGTTAAACAGTACATGCCAGGAATATGCTGAGAGTTTTTTCCTTCAAAAAAAAGAAAGAAAAAATACATAAAAAATAGCAAGTAGCAATAGCAAATAGCAATAGCAAAAAATGGCATCCAAACCATTTGTGTTGAGGGAAACAATCATCTAGGATTTTTGTTGTTGTTGTTATTGTGGTTTCAAAAAAGGTGTTTTGCTTGAGAAGTTATTCACTTCTGAAAAATGTAAAGGTATTCATCATCCTTTAGCTTGGTTCTTTCTTCAGCTGAGCTCATTTCGTTCCCACATGGGCCTGACATACTTTGACACTGACAGCTCCATCTGTTCCAAAACTGTGCCCAGGCCTGACTAAGTTTCATCTTTCTTTCTTTTATCGTTCAGGCACAAACAAAAAAAACCTGCTTGTCTGTTGGAGATTGTAGGAGATATTTTATTTCTCTAATGTAATTTACTAATATATATAACACTGTTTACATCAGATTAGA
>NW_015787196.1:0-4912 GCF_001515625.1 Sinocyclocheilus rhinocerous | reverse complement strand
GCAATACAAGTTTTTCAGTTAGAGTGTTTTCAGCTTGTTTATTTTTATCTAAAATTATGGCATGCAGTTGCTTCAAACAATGGTATAAACATTATTCAATATAAATTGTGATTATATGATGTGTAATAATCGCAATTAAAATTTCAAGGGAATAATCGACATTTATGATTTTTGTCATAATCGTGCAGCCCTACTTGCAGTGACTGGCAACTTTAAAAAAAATAAAAATAAAATAAAAATAACAACACTGGCGTGGAAAGAGTTAATTAATGTAAAGACTATATTCCTCATTTTTAAATCTTTGAATTAATCTTCCTCATTGAAAAACCTTTCAAATAGATTCAAGAGTACTGTCTATATCCTTCTCTTTTGCTGCCATTCCTACACACACACACACACACACACGTCCTTAATGTTATACTCCCGTTTACCCCTAGTCTATTTATCCGACATCTAAGGGACGTAAACAGAAGCATTGACTAATGTTAAGATTTGAGTACTTATTGTACAATTGAGTGCTATTGTAATATTTTTCCCTGTTTCTTTTCTTTTCTCCACAGATGCCAGTGTTTGCTCTAAATGCCCAAACAACTCCTGGTCTAACGGCAATCACACGTCCTGCTTTCTGAAGGAGATCGAGTTTCTGTCCTGGACCGAACCGTTTGGGATCGCTTTGGCCTTACTTGCGGTTCTTGGGGTTCTGTTAACAGCTTTCGTGTTGGGTGTTTTTGTGCAATTCCGTGATACTCCGATTGTGAAGGCGTCGAACCGAGAGCTGTCGTTTCTTCTGCTTTTCTCACTCATCTGTTGTTTCTCCAGCTCTCTTATATTCATAGGCGAGCCACAGGACTGGACGTGCCGTGTACGGCAACCAGCTTTTGGAATCAGCTTTGTGTTGTGCATCTCTTGTATTCTAGTTAAAACCAATCGTGTCCTACTGGTGTTCGAAGCCAAAATCCCCACCAGCCTCCACCGTAAATGGTGGGGATTGAACCTGCAGTTCTTACTGGTGTTCCTGTTCACGTTTGTGCAGGTGATGATCTGCGTGGTTTGGTTGTACAATGCTCCACCAGGGAGTTACAAGAACTATGACATCGATGAAATTATCTTTATCACCTGCAACGAGGGCTCCATGATGGCGTTGGGATTCCTCATCGGTTATACATGCCTGCTGGCAGCCGTTTGTTTCTTCTTTGCATTCAAGTCTCGGAAACTTCCCGAAAACTTCACGGAGGCCAAGTTCATCACATTTAGCATGCTCATTTTTTTCATTGTTTGGATCTCCTTCATCCCCGCATACTTCAGCACGTATGGCAAATTTGTCTCGGCGGTCGAGGTCATTGCCATTCTGGCTTCCAGCTTCAGTCTGCTAGCCTGTATCTTTTTCAACAAGGTCTACATCATCCTCCTGAAACCATCCAGGAACACGATTGAGGAGGTTCGTTGTAGCACAGCAGCTCATGCTTTCAAAGCAGCAGCGAAAGCAACACTGCGACACAGTTCTGCCTCCAGAAAGAGGTCAAGCAGTGTGGGTGGGTCCTCTGCCTCCTCGCCCTCTTCGTCAATCAGCCTGAAGACCAACGGCAATGAAATTGAGTTCCCCTCTACGCGGAGACATAGTCAGAAACCAAGGGTGAGCTTTGGAAGCGGAACAGTCAGTCTCTCCATAAGCTTTGAGGAAGCTAGAAAGAACTCGGTCAAATGAGTGCACACAAACTGGTTTCCACTGTGATTTTGGGTTAAGGATATGGTCGTTTTTGTACTCAGTGGTGGTATCACAATAGCTGTATCCGTCATTTTCTCCAAAGAAACCTCCCAGTCTTCAGGCCCGGACTGATCTCTGTCAACAAAACTTAGACCCACCATAACTCACCGACACAAAAGAGTCATTTGCATACAATCCGATTGTGTACCACAGCATTCTTTCATAGACACTTTTTATGTCACTCTGTTTTCGGCATCTGCTGAATGCCTTATATGTAACACAGAAGTGGATAAATAAAACAAAAACACCCGATTTATGTCTACTGTGATTTCTAGTGCCTTGGTAATAGTTCTAATAGTTCAGAGAAGAGCTTGCAAGCAAAAAGGGAAAGTGACGGAGCCTATAACACACCTTGTATCTGACGTAACACGACCTTTTTCTTGCTCAACAATCTTGCATGCTTACAAGCTCTACACATTGCTGCATTATAGCTGTCAGAATAGCACAGCCCTGTTGTAATAGCTGGACCTTCTTCTCACTGGAAGTAACGTAAGTCGTGCAAAGACGGAATGACGTTAAACGGACAGTTCTCACTAAGTCTGATGCAACACCTAAACTATAAATAATCGTTACAAGCGTACCATTGTGAATTTGGGTAGAAACGGTTTTCAACACTGACTTTTTACGTACGTACTTACTTTGTCAATATTTTTGTTGTTTTTTAAAAAGTAAATATCTGCCTTTTTCAAGGTGCATTTAGATCCCAGAGGAGAATAAACATAAATATAATTAATAATTACTAACAGGTGTAAACCATGACATCATAATGGATGTTTCTGATTGGACGACAATTCACAATTGTAACCACAGAGAGATAATAGCTTCCATTTTCATATCAAAACAAAACCATTTATATAATATATGATATGACGCAATAGTTCATTTGTTACTAAATTGTTACATATAGAGAGATGATTGCGTTTTACTGGACCATCTTGCCTGTGCCACAATTTTGGTGTTGCTATCCAAATACTAGTCAACAGAAAGTAAATTCTTCTTTTGGCTGAAGAGGCAAAGGAAGCAGGAAACAAAGTGGAGGTAAAATTAGCAAATAACTTTGTTGTTACTCAGTCTGATTTTATCTGATCAGCACAAGTTCAACAAGCATTATACTGAAGTGCAAGGAATGGAAAATTACTACTTCGCAACAGAGAAAGTGTACAAAAAACAGATGTATGTTTTATATACATCTCACAAACCATTCAATGCATGTGTCGATATGAGTTTTAGTGAAAATGAAGGTAAAGCTCTGTAAACACTTTTTTTTAGAAGTGTGTCCCATCGTGTAGGCTAATGGAAAGTTGTGCACACACTTGTGGTCTTCATGCCCACTTCAACACTTGGGCCAAATACATGAAAGATGTAAGTAGTAGACAAGCGGGCAAGTGCAAAGACAGTGTGGGTCTATTGGTGAGAGATGTTTCACTGTTAATAAAGGTGGAAACTATGAAATAGGAGCCCTATTGCTTGAGAACATTGTCTCTGCCCCTCCTGCAGTTTCACAGAACAGCCTTTTTGATCATTTAAATTGGAAAAAAAAAAAAGGTCCATGCAGTAACAGAAATATCTTTTAAATTACTCCACAAATTTTCTGACGAAAACATTTGGATCAGAGAATGCTCCTTTTGTCAGAAAGACACTGAGACCCTTCTTCGTTTGTTTCGGTGATGCAGTTATACTTCTCAGCTCTGGAAAGATCTTAGTTTATCTCGAGTAGCCTACTAGATTTTTCAATGAATCCCAAATCTGTCATTTTTGGATTTTTTGAAGCGGATCCCATGTAATGCCTGTTTTGCAAGAAACCTAATTATCTTCTTATGCAGACTCTATATTCAAAAATGTAAATTTTCGAATTGTAAACCTATTTTTGAAGAATCTTTACAAGAAAGCGCTTAGAACCTGTACAATTTGCATGGCCTACAAATTTTCTTCTGCATTTAATGTTTAATTTTTATCATTCTGTATACTGCCCTCTTCTATTATTAGGCTATGTTTCTGTTTTGAGCTATGGTAGCCTATTGGTTGTTCATGTTTTCCTTTTTTCTCGCTATTGATGTTATTTGTAATGATTGTGTTGTAATTTTGTTGCTCTGAGTGTTCAAATAAAGCATGCAGCAGACAGTCAGGTGTAGTTGCTGCATCCGCCGGCAGGTGCTGAGAGATGACTGAGTGTCTGCGGTCTGTATTTGCGGAAATGCTGGGGTTCAGTGCGCTGGTGGATTGAGCTGAGAGTGCGTCTGCTTTCACAGCCGTAAATCGATTTAACCTCTGTTTACTTTCTACTTTATTCTTCCCCAGTATGCCTGTGTTGTCCTCGAGAAATACCAGCTAAGAAGTGCGCACCTCCGCACAGCAAGCCAGCGCGAGGGCGGTGAGTTCAATCGCTAGTTTTTGCTGTTTTGTATCATTCACGCTGTCAAACTGTAACAAGCTGAAACATTGCTAATTCAAATAAAATACAGTGTATTCTTCGCTCTAAACGTGCTTAAAGCTGTGCTTAAGAAATCAGAAATAGGCATTGTTAGGCGCAAACCACTCTTCCGAAATCTCTGTTCAGTTGAAACGATTATAGATGTTTCATGACGAAATAATTCATATTTTAAACATGATCTCAAGACGTCGCGAGGAAGCACTTGACTTAATGTTAATTATAAGGCATGATGAACCGATATCAAATGACGTTTTTCATTAATCTCCTGAGAAGCAGAAAAAAAGGTTTTGTGAATTTTTTAAAATGTCATTGCATTGGTCGGAGCATAAGAAACAAGTGGAGAAAAACATTTAGAAAATAGATATTTTATTCTATCCTTTTTTTTTTTTTTTTTAAAGAGTTATTCAAAAAGAAATAAATAAATAGACGTGAAAAGGCATGTATAGGCAATGATTTTGTTTTTTTCATTCACCAATCAGTTTTTAGCTTTCAGGCTTTTTAATCCAAACTTTGTACAAAGATATAACAGAATGACCTGATATACTATTTTATTTCATGGGTTATGTGTGTAAAATGTCCTTAAATTGATATTCCCATTTTATTCAATGTATCTATACACTGCATCTAATTTGTGTGCTCTTGTGGGAAAACCATAATGAAAAAAGAAGTGCAATAATGGGAGTAATAACGTGGCAACATTTTCATAAGAATATCTC
>NW_015787195.1:0-4305 GCF_001515625.1 Sinocyclocheilus rhinocerous | reverse complement strand
CAGCGCTCGTCTCTCCTGATTCACAGAGAGCAGCACACAATACACAAGGCACAAAAAGAGCCATTTTAATGAGGCCGTGTTTTCAGGTGTACTAGAGATGAATGTGCAAAGTGAATTTTGTTTCACAGGTAGTGGGTCACATGTAAAAACACTGCTTATTGGGTACTGGGATAAAACAGAACGCAAAACTGAGACACATGGAAGTTTATGTTTATACATATTCAGAGACATTCACCTTTGTTTGAGTGCATATGCTTTTTCTCATTAAATGTGTGCATTCAAATACAGGTACAGCACCATCAGATACAAAATTATTTATTCAAATATTTATTATATATATATTGACTTATAGGTAATTTAATTAAGAGTTAGTTAAAGTGTTTCAAACAGATGTCAGATTTTTGTTGTTACTTGTCAATAGGGCCTTTTTATTATGAAGCAAAATATTTTAAAAAATCCCAAACACTTGGTTTTCAATTTATGTGAAAAAAAAAACTTTTATTCAGCAAGGACCCATTAAATTGATCAAAAGTGACAGTAAAGGCATTTATAATGTGTCAAAAAAACATGTTCAAAAAACATTCTATTTATCAAAGAATGCTGATAAAATTATATCAAGGTTTCCACAAAAATATGAAGCAGCTCAACATTCAACTCCGTTAATAAGAAGAAATGTTTCTTAAGCAGCAAATCAGTATATTGTGCATAAAATACAGAATGGTTTATGAAGGATCATGTGACACTTAAGACTGGAGTAAACACTAAGCATTGCATCACAGAATTCAATTGCCTTTTTAATTAACAGTTATTTTAAGTTGTAATAATATTTCACAATATTAGCCTACGGTTTTTACCATATTTTTTTAATCAAATAAATGCAGCCCTGGTGAGCATCTGATTTTGAAGAGACTTCAAAAAAATCTTACTGACCCCAAGCTTCTGAATGGTTGTGTATATAGGCCTAATAATAAATAATAAAACTCATCAGAGCCGGTTTGATGTTTTTAAATCATTATAATTACAGCTGAAGAATCACAGAAAACCAAAACACATTCATGATAAACACATTTATAGTAATAGTGGTCTAAAAACGAGCTCTTTATAGCTATGCTGTGATGATATGACTTTCATCTAACATTTTTATCACAGAAAAATCATCTTATAATATGCCATATGCTACAAGCAAGGTTCAGATATGCACAGGAAACCCCACTGAGTTTTAAGTACAACACTTTAACCACTCAGAAGATGCTCCAGTGGCACAATATATTTAAATATAGTGTCTGATTTTCACATTGAAAATCAAGACTAATGCAACTAATAATTTCAACATGCTGTCAGTTCCAAGCTGCGGCTCAGTGGCAAACAAAACAACCATATCAAGTTGTCTTGAGCCCGCCAATCATTCCTCTCAGCAGGGTGAAGCACTATCCATGGGGACGGCTTTACCAGAATCCCGGCTGAAGAGGATATGTGGGAAGAGCCAGCAGCTGTGAACCCAGTGGCCTTGCCAAGCGCTGCTGGACAGCCAAACCAGATGTGCAACCCAGTAAAATTCATATTAGAGATGGGTGGGGCTGTGGGTGAGTAAAGATACATTGTCCCTGTGGAAAGCTGGCAAACCACACAAAAAAGAGAGTGAGATAATCTCTTAAATGAAAAACCGAACACCATATGCTTTCAGTGACATTAAGATTTTATTTTTAACTGGGAAAGTATGTAAAACCATGTTGTGTGTGTCTATGATCTTGAGTTTCTGTGGTAAAGACGCACTTAGTCGTTTTAATGTTGCATTGGCCAAGACTTATACTGACACCTAGTGATGTGGATGCGTCATTGTGCAAAAGTTTGGGGTTAGTGATTCAGTTGTAAAAATGTGCTAAAGCAGCTAATCTTGATTAATTCATTTTGTAAGTGAAGGTGTCTAATAATGAGGAAGAGAGTCATTTTTTAAGATAAAGTTAGTAGTATTTGGCTGATCATGTGATTTCAAAATGGCTGCCAACATGAGGCGACCTGCTTCATGTAAAGTAAAACAGCTTTTATTAGGTTACTGAGTGAAGTACTTCTCACGTGTGTGTAAATAGTTATCCTTTATTTATGTATACATCATTTTGAGGAAATAATCACTGATGGCATCTTTTAAGTACCACTGGTGTGTATAAAAAGAAACCCCTTCACAAAACTACAGATTCATAATGTATTTTCAGATGAACTTGTATCATCTCGTGGTGTTTGTTCAAAACCATGCCAAAGCCTTGCTTTATCAGTAAGTGTGTGTGAGTGCAAGTTGGCGTGTACATCCATGTCCTAAGACAACCCTTGTGTCGGTTTTCTTCATTTGGTCCACAAGGTTTTGATTATAAGGAACTGCCCCAGGGACTCCAAGACCTCCGGAGAGACCAGAAAGGGCAAACAACACAAAGACAAAAAACAGGCCTTATGGTTATGAATGTAATATTTATTTCAACGTTCTAAATCAATGGTGAGTCATTCTTACCAGAACAGTGCAATTTTGCAGTTTTGTTGCCTGATTGGCATGTGATCAGTTTGGAAACATTTTCTGCTTGTGAGAACGTGCGGACTGTCACTATCTATGGAATGTGACTGTGTAACTGAACCATGCCAAAGGAAAATTGCTTTGCATTTCGAAGAACTCACCACTGTGATTATCAGATCAGGGTTCAAGCTTGCGTTTACGAACAAATATCACCACCTAGTGGTTATCAAGAAGTTTTTTTTTTTTTAATTATGCATAGGTTCGTACTTAATCCATTTGATCGTTCTTATTATAGTTTACTAAAAACATTGAAAAAACCCTTTAGTTACTTTAAATAAAGTAAACGTTAACTGAAGAAAAATAAAATAATAATAATAATAATAATAAACTTTATTTCAGCTAGTTAGTTGCCATGGCAATTTTCATTTTCATTTAGTTTAACTTTATGCATTAAAATAACTAAAGCTGAAATAAAAATTAATTAAAAACTACAGACATTTTTTTTTTTTAAATAAATAAATAAATAACAATGAATAAAATGTAAAAAAAAAATAAACAGCAAAATTACTGAAACTTTAACTAAAATTAAAACAAAACTAGGAAATGTAAAAAAATAAAAATGATTCAAAATATTAATGAAAAATATACTAGTATCTAAACACTAGTTATGACATGATAAAGATAATGTATCCCAGAGAGGTTGATTTCATTTAGCCACATGCCAGTTGGATTTAACATTATTTGTGCATAAAATACACAAGGAAGTGGTAAATACACTGCTGTTGAGTACCAAACCTTGTCTTAAAGAATTTGAATATATTTTTATGAACCATGCACAATGATAAATCAGAACAGCTGATGTGTTTGGCATGCTGAATACTGTGAATTTCAAAATACAATACTTAACACTTTACATATCAAAGATCAGAACTGAAATATATGCCACATAAGACAGGTTTTTAAGAAACCCTGAGAAATGTAGTGAGGTATATCAGCCACTGACTGAATTGACAACAGTAACTAACGGAACATTCCGGATGTCTGTGTGCATGTGTGGAAGGATAAGCGATGAATGCCGAGCTCACTTCCCTGCCTTTAGTAAGATTAATAACAGACTCGTCTGGGTCGTAAAGCTTGAAGGTGAGGAGAAGTTATGAAAACCTTGTGGATTAAGCCGGTGTTTAGAGTGAAACATTCCACTCGGATAAAATTTCCAAGCATGCCAACATAAAACACGTGTCTTGAGCTTGATATCACTCATCATTCAACATGAAATACTGTCTGTTGAGGGATCAGTAACTTTTCTATGAACGCAGACACTTCTCAGTGCTGTAAACAATAGCTATGTGATCAGACTTTGTACATGGATCATTAGTGCAAATCTGCAGGAAATACTATATGGATATTATTGGAAAAAACTACTGAGAACATTTGTAAGCACTTGATGCTTGACAGGGGCTGTTTTCACATGATTTTGACACACACAGACTGGTCATCTGGCTCTTCTCCTCCGAACCACGATGGTTCCAGCCACAACGTCATAAACAGTTCTGTTGTGCTGGAAAAATAGTAACGTGATAAAGATAGGGAACAGGAAGGCGATGGAGAAGTTTTTGTTTAAAGCCCGTACAGTGGAGCTGCAAAAAAACAAAAAAACATTTGCATTATTATACTACCTGTGAAATTGTTAATTGGTATCTATCTATCTATCTATCTATATATGTATTACAATTACGGATGCCACAATTAAGTAATCGTTTAAAGCAGCAATTAATCATTCAAAGTCCACTTATGTTATTCTGCGT
>NW_015787194.1:0-4036 GCF_001515625.1 Sinocyclocheilus rhinocerous | reverse complement strand
GCGAGACATTTCTTGCTAGAGAACTGATCATCTGGGTTTACCAGCCGTCCTGAGGTTTGTGTCCTACAGTAACTGGATTTTAAAGAGGTGATGATACAGTGACTGATTTATGAAAGAGTAAAAGATGCGGAGAGAAACAAATATTTGTACCTGCTGATTTTGCACTTTCTGATGCTGGGGTCTTCTGAGCCGGATGACTTTCTTTTCTTTTTCACAGGCATAATGAAGGTTCGGGAGAGTTGGTTTGGTCTTCCTAAACAAATCACAAACGAACAGAACAAATTGAAGCCGACAGCTGCTTTCCTTCCTGTTCGATTCAATATTTCAGAGTCAATAAAGAGCAGAAAGCTCTCTACCTGTGTACCTTTGGGCACCTTGTCCATTCACGTTTAGCAGACTGTAAAAACAGAGGAAAACAAAATGACACTTTAAACGCATGACTTACATTATACAAAATCTTAATTCATGCTCAAATTCAAATGTGTGCTTTCAAGACTTACAAGACAAAGATTTGCCACGGATATCTCTTTTCTTCTTAACGTCTCACCGTCCAGACCTTTAAAAAAGGGGAACAAAATATATTTATATAATGTTGATCATTCACATGCATCATATGTCATTTCTGGTTGTCTTAGCCTGCTTGTAAACTCAATCAAAAACAACTATAAATATGGATAATAATGTCACACAATCATTTTCATTTCCAACGCAAATCCTGATGTTGATGTGTAAAACAGAACAGCCATTTGACAGAATAAATAAATAAAAGACTAAACGAGCTCAATACATAAAGGATTGCATTTTTATTTCTGATTTTGAATAAAAACCAGAACGATTGCGTATTAAAATTATATAATTAACGTAACTAGATCCAAGAAAATTCCCCCTTTGATTCATACACATAATGTTTAAAGCTAAAGGTACATTTTTAAACAGACAACTTAAGAAATATCAACTAAAACAATCCAATAACAAAACTGATGAGCTGTTCGGCACAAATGCATCACCTTTTTTGGCTCCTGAAATGGCTAAACTGCTAAATGCCAAAAGCCTCAGTCATCTAAACGTGTAAAATTAACACAAATACATTTAGATGGAGAAAAAAAATAAAAGGAGGCCGAAAACAACTATAAGTACGAGTAAAAATAAACACACGCATGTGATATATGATCAAATATGAACACCAGCTCACCGGCTCATCTAAATATCACAAATAAACACACGACAAAACACTCTACAGGTACGAAACTCAGTATAATTAGGTACGTTCTCATCAAACCTGAAATATCAGCTGGTTTCGGCTCGTCCCGTTGAGTTTATTTGTTAACAATTTCAGCTGCGTTTGTGTTGAAATCTGCGACTGCTTTGGTTGTTGCACACTGGAGAAATGAACACTTCCGGCTCCCCAACAGACATAATAAAAGTCACGCAGTTTGAATTTCAACATTTTTTTAATTTCGTATTTCACGGATGTTCTCTTGTGCTGGACGTCACATTGCATAGCAATATTGCTTTTGACAATTTAGTCCTTATTATATTAGCCATGTTCAAAGAAGCAAAACAGGCTCTTATTTATTGATCACGAGTAGTTTGTGAAAAAACCCATCTCAATACATATTCATAGCAGTATGATGAAGCAAGGTTTGAAAACTGATGACCAATGTGAAAAACTGGTGAAGTGAGTTTACAATCCTAATTCGAGGTCTTCAAGCTCTTTCAACAGCTGGGCCTCCTTCTGCATCTTCTCAAGCTGTAAAAAGAGGGAAAATATTACAATTATTATATAACATATAATTACAAAATATAATAATAATTAAACGAATTAATACAGTAATTAGCAATAGCAATAAAATATTATAAATATTAAAATGAAGCAATTAAGCATTATAAAAAAGAAACTTATGAAAATCAGAAAAAAAGACTTTGAACAATGAACTTTTGGGAGGCAACGAACTAATCCTTTTATGAACTGATGTGATCAATTCAGAAACAGTGGTGCAAATGAAAAATGCTCTCATTTTAATTAATTAAGAGGTGCTGATGAGATGATAAAGCTTTGCTACAGTACCTGATTTTTTTGCATGACTTTGCCGGCCGCCTGCTGCTCCTTCAGTTCATCAATGGCTTTGAGTTTCTGCCAGATAAGCATAAAAATCACATTAACAAATGAAAAACATCAAGTAACAGCGTGTTCTGAGAAAGTAAAGCAATTATGGATTTTTATGCATGCTTTACACATTAGATTTGGCATATAGAGTATATACAGGAAAAATGTTTTCATTTTTTTAACTGGCATAAATGAGAACTTTAGTCTTATTCAATTCAAAAAATGTAATTCTCACATAATTTACTCAAAATAAAGGTACGTTGCCATGCCAGCAGCTGAGGCTATTCTCATGGCAAGAATAGAATAGAATAGAATAGAATAGAATAAAAAAGTAGGTCCATTTTGCTCTGTGGTCTATTCCAAGTCAAGAGTAAATGACAGTTTTGTTTCTTTACCTTCAATAAGTTTTTCTCACTGTAATTAAATAAAATACATTTTGACATGGCATTTTTTTTAACTGGTATAAATGATAACTTTAAAGGGTTATTAATACATTTTGACATAAATTACTCAATAAAGGTTTGTTGCCATGTTAGCAGCTGTTTAGGCTGTTATCACAGCAAGACCTACATAAAAAATAATAATAACAAAATTAAATTAAATTCAAAGTATCATAAAAGTAGGCCCATTTTACTCTGTGGTCTATTCCCCTTCAAGAAGTTTTTCCTCACTGTATCTATGCGGATTAAACATATTCCAAACATTTCACCTTTTTTAAATTCTTGATCTTTTTGTCAGTTTCAGGGTCTCCACCGCTAGAAGTCACATGACTGGCAGGGGCGGAGTCTGCTGCTGGAGGCGGAGCTTCATCCAACTTGTTTTCCTGAAACAACAGAATGCATCACTTACTCCTCTTTACGGTTTATTCAACAGATGCAAACACTAAAAGCACCTGTACCTGTTTAGCTGCTTTCTTCGCTTCTCGTCTTTTCTGATTTTTCAAAGCAGCTTTAGACATTTGCTTCTCTCCTGCAGCACCAGGTTTCATGTTCTGCGGCGGCTCCTCTTCATGCTTGGATAGACAAATTATTGTCACGGGACATTCATAAGGTGGACATAAACAGAATCGGCATTGCATAAACTCACTAGTTTGGAGCTGGCGGTCTGGGGTTTGTTGCGGAGAGCGGGTGGACGATACGCCTGCGCTGGTTTGGCTTCAGTGCTGCCGAGCTCACTTGGGGACGCCTGGTATTTCACCTCCTTCTCCGGGAACGCTCCAGTCGTGAAGGGCTGCCATAACACTTCCCACAGCTCTTTATTTGACGGCGTTTCATGCTTGAACAACACAGTCCCGGTGTAATGCCAGATCTTAAAGCCATTGCTGACCCTGAGCCTGGGGGAGCAGGTCGACGTCACTATGTGTTCTCCGTCAGGACACCAGGAGAAATGTGTGGTGTCTTCAGCCTGAGGTTTCGACACCTGCTTGTATTTCTTCACGTCCCAAACTTCCATCTGCCCTCGCAGGTTCCCGAACCCGGCCAGGACGAGGATGTGACCCTGGGGGCTGTAGAAAGCCGTGTTTCGGGGACCCGTGCCGAAGTCGAACACAGACTCACACTTGTGGTTAAAGACAGTCGCCTTGGCGGGCATGAAACCATAAACCACGCAAAACTCTGAAGAGTTGGGGTTCCAGGATACATCATATATGGGGCCGTTCTTTGCTGTGCAGGACAAAAAAAGCATAGATATAGTCATTAATAGAATGATTTTATGTGTTATTATGAATGAACACTTTACATTTACATTTAAATAATATATATTAATTCAATTACGTTAATGAGAAAACAATAATGCAAAAACATCTTAATATATACCTATAAAAAAGGTTTAATGTCCTTCAAAACAGACAATACCATTTAAAGATTTGGGGTTGGAGAGAGTCTATTCTGCTCAACAAGGCTGCATTTATTTGATCAAAAATACAGTAAA
>NW_015787193.1:0-4224 GCF_001515625.1 Sinocyclocheilus rhinocerous | reverse complement strand
TTACCCAGTGCTGGCGGACCAGGGGGCTTTTCAGGAGATTTGTTCCAGTTTATCTGCATATTTCAACTGGCTTTAGTGTGCTGCTAACTGATAAAATGCTGCCAGTCTCCCTGAGCTCTGCCAATGCTGAGGCTCACTGACCTTCCACTGAAGATTCCTTTTGAACAAGGGGGAAAAGGGGGAAAAAAGACAAAAAATAAAGGGAAAAATCGAGGCGGGTGGAAGGAGGCTCCAAGGTTTATCACGTTGGGAACAAAAAAACAGAGACGTCAGAAGTCCTTCCCTTTCCAAACACACAAGCGCATAATATCCACACACACGAGCATACAAAATACCAGCATGGCTTCATAGATGATTAAGTATAACAGACAAGTTGCTCTATGTCTTGACATCGCCCACCTGCACAAGTAAAACCAGCATAGCTATCATGAAAACATTGCCACACACCGTGTAAAAAGGACTGTGTGTAGGAATCACACATAAAACCTAAAATCAACTTAATTGTGGGGATCAGCCAGTGGTGCCTACAGGGAAACCACTTAAACATTCTAAAAGTTTTCCTAATTAAAAATTTTTTTTTTTTGAGGTTTAAAAAAGTGTATTAAACAAATATACTGACAATCATTGTAATAATGCAGATGTTTTTGGTTTGCTATTAAATTGTGAATCTTAAGGACTAATAAGTAATAACAAAATATAAATCATAAAAATTCCGTACCCAAAAATGTGAGTCAAGACACCAGCATTTCTCGCATCTCAGTTAGAAAACTAAACCAAATTAATAGGTCAGAGATAAATCTTGCTGATGATGACAGAATGTTATTATTCTTTTATTATGTTTTTATATTGCACTTCTCAACAGCACAACCATAACTGAGACTGGCTGCAGTGATCTGGGGAAGAAGAACAATTGTGACACTCAAGGGACGCTCAAAACAAGATTCATAAAAGATTGCATCAAAGCTCTCCATAAATGTAGGAGATGGGTAAAAATTTGAACTTGGAACTAATGCCGTGCACAAAAACAAAAGCTAACATAGTTCAATGATGGTTCACTTGGATAATACCCAACCCACCCTCATCCCAAATCCAGATTACAGTAAAATCAGGGAAATATTGTCCTCGCTACAAAAGCACATGTAAAAATATCAAATTACATTTTATAATACTGTCAGACAGTATAACATCTCACGAAGCCAAGTCAAAGTATGGGTAGCTCTTCATCTCTTTAGTGCAGGGGTGATGGTCAGGTCAACCTCATCATCTCCCTGCTCTGGATTATAGATTATAGCTGTAATCTGGAATTGAGGACATGCCTCGAAATACTAAAAACAACCAAGGCCAGAAGGACAAACTAAACTATTTGAAAACACTGATGCATGATTAAAATATACACATTTTAATAATAAAAAAAAAACTAGGATTTCAAAGGTTGTGTCCTTTACAGTATAATTCAATCATTTTATGATGAGCGCCATCTACCTGTTCAGATATCGCATTCCTTATTTTTATCATTTGTGGCCTACAACAATATGGTATGCAACTAAGTAATCTGTTTTAAGGAAGCACTGAATAATTAGACTTAGACTAGTTTTGAATTTACCTGACCCAGATAAATATGCTTCTTGGGGGGATTTTTACATATGACATATTCTCAGATTCACAAACAGCCTGGGTGAGACGCAACACTGGAAAGGAGGTTTCAAGACACATTTTAAAAATTGGAAAACAGTGCAAGATGAGATATAACGTTCCAAGACATCCGTCTGAATGTGTATGGCTATAACACTGGCGATTTAAGGGGATTTTATCATACTGTCTAACAGCCCTAATTAAAGCGCTGATAAATAAATAAACACAAATAATAATAATAATTGACACACCAGTCAACCTCACTTAAGCAACTAGTCAGTCATTGGAGTCAACCATTGGGACCTGTCCCTATCACACTCTCTTTCACATCACTTTGAATATGAACAAATTCACAGTTTTTTTGGGAATGGTCCACAATGACTATTTAATATCTTTTGAATGCAAAGTTCAAACCTAACAAAATGTAGTACAAACAGAAATCAGGACATTGTAAATAAATACACCAAATTTTGTCCAATTTCATCCATAGGGGGCCATTAAAACAAAGCAAAAGCTTGATTTGGCAAGCTTTTCCTTTGATGTAAGTGTTATTATATCCTACAGCAGGGGTGTCCAATCCTGCTTATGAAGGGCTAATATGCTGCAGACTTCAGCTTCAACCTGCTCCAACACATCTGGAAGTTTGTAGTGATCTTGAAGACCTTCATTAGCTGGTTGAAGTCTGTAGGATCTGCAGGATAGTGGCCCTTCTTAAGCAGGATTGGACACCTTTGTTCTAAAAATAGACTTGGTTACCAATGTGTAAAGGGAACAAGAGGCGAAATGCAGATTGTGGTGCAGATGTGGTTGCTTACCTGCTGAAACACGAGGGCAGTCATTAAGCATGGGGTCCACCAGAGTATCCAGGGGCTCAGGACTCGACACCCAGTTACAGCAGTGCTGTGAGAGGGAAAAAGGGGGGAGGGAGACAGGAGCAAGCAATTAGGTACCTTAGAGACATCTCACACTGACAGTGTTGACTGTTTATGTTGGGCAGGAGCGGGCACACCACTGTGTTCTTGGCCTAGTGACCTCGCCAAAGCTCCCAATGTCATCAGCCCGGCCCCTGAGACACCATCTCTTGACTCAATCTTCAACACAGAGTGTTTGTCTTCAGCTAAAACAAGTTTAATTAGGCATGTCTGGTTGAGAAAATCATCACACCCTCAAGCTGTAATGTATTCGACATTTTCACTAAATGCATGCTGGTAGAACGTGTATTATGGAAACAATCATACTGTTTAGATGGGGTGCAGAGTTGAAAAAAGTTACAAAGGCATGCATGGAAAAGCGGGGTCTGGAGATAAGATAAAACATGCTGAATAGAAGACAGAGAAATTCAAGCGAGATTAGCGTATTGCAGCTGGCGTCCTTGTGAAGCGCTGCTTATCTAGGGTTGTTTACTTTCGCAGACATAGCACTGTCAGCCATTACCACTGCCGAGGGGCCTGCAACCCACCCGTCCACACAGACACACATAGACATGGACAGAAAGACAGACAGATACCCACAAACACAATACTATCTAACCCTCAACCAACTCCCAAGACAACCTCCCCTGACAGAGCAGAGAGGGACGATTCCACCACCCCAGACACCCCGCAAAAGAAACTCGCATACATAAGCACACACACGACAGAGCCCCAGGTCACATCACACCTCAGCCTGTCAACCTCCTTCACCTCTGAGCCCTGTGTCACTCTAGGGGTCACCACACTGCCACCCAACAGGGACCCTCTATATGTGTGTGTTTGGCAAACAGAGAAGGAGTATATACTGGGAAGCACAGGAAATTGATTTTTAATTCCATCAATCTTTTTGGCCATGGCACCCTTGGTTAACTCATAATGTGTATAATGATAAATCAATTCAAGAAATAACATGATTCTGAAGTCTGGGGTGGTAGTGGCTGCAACAATTACTGTATGTAAGTGGTCTAGAGTTGAGATAAAGACTTTGAGATCCAGTGGATGACAGAAGTTTAAACATTAACAATAATGCAAATACTCTCAACAGGAAACTGAGATCCACAAATAAAGACACTCTTTAATACAGTAATAAGCCACGAGGTCATTTATTACAGTGATTACCAAAGTTAGAAGTTGTTCTTAGGCACAACGTTAAGTGAAGTGCCTAAAATCTTTGGTATTTTTATATACACTTCCATTCAAAAATGTGAAGTCTTATACTCACCAAAGATGCATTTACAGTATTTGAAGTAAAAAAAATATTGTGAAATATTATTACCATTTAAAATACTTTTTTTCTATTTTCATATATTTTAAAATGTAATTTATTTTTGTGATGGCTAATCTGAATTTTCAGCAACCATTGATCCAGTATTCAGTGTCACATGATCCTTCAAAAATCATTCAATGTTGATTGTTGTTCAAGATTAGAAAGTTCAAAAGAACAGCGTTTATTTGAAATAGATTTTTTTTTGTCACAACGTAAAAGCCTTTATTGTCACTTTTGATTAATTCGATGCATCCTTTCTTAATAAAAATATAAATGAATTCATTTTAATTTATTAATACTACTACTACTACTAATAATAATAATAACAAAAAATACTGGCTTCAAACTTTTGAA
>NW_015787192.1:0-4762 GCF_001515625.1 Sinocyclocheilus rhinocerous | reverse complement strand
TACCCACTGTATATATAATAATAAATTATTTATATGATAAAATATATGCTATATTATTTATAATATCAAATGCTTGCAGGAAAGATGACATACTAGCAATGAGCAGGGTGTCCATTCGTGGAGGTGGCTGAGGAGGTTTGAACATCTTGCTCAGGTCTTCCTCAGGAAGCGGAGGCTCTCCTCGACTCTGTCTCTGCGCATTCTCCTGTTGCCGTCTCTGAATGTACTGTAGAGGGATGAAGAACAAACGGTTATTCTGAACTTGATATCCCAATCTTTTGTTATTAACCGGCAGGCTGCCTGAATGAAAGCAAATCTTCTGAGAGGCAACCTTTTAAGATGGCCATGACAGGCCAGGAGAGGTGGCAGTGTATTTAAAAGAAGGGGAAGATGACAGCTGGAACAATAGACACTGATGACTGTGTTGTGAAGGAGCTGTCTAAAAAAAATAACTAAACTGTACTATACTTCAGATAACATCAGAGTAATCATTCAACTAATCACTGATAATGCAAGTGGCATTGTGTCCTTTGTGCCTCCTTGTAATCAATCAAATTTTCTGCATCAGGTATTAGATTTCAAGAAATGAGTAAATAATGAGAGAATCACTATGTCATTACAGTATCAGGGGAATTTGGGAGGTCACATGTACTTCAACCAATCACAGAGTCCAGCACTGAGGAAGGCCATTACCACCTCGCCTCTCCGGTCTCATACAGACCTTGATATACAGCCACTCAATAAATCTCTTTTAACTTCACTGGCTTTATAGAGTCAGTGCCTTGGCTGGCTGCGTGGCACAAAAATCCCAGACACTCTCGCATGAATAGGAAGATTTGCAGCTTTATATTTGAAAATGAACTTGGATGAACCTCATGAAGAAAAATCAAGGTCATACTTCACCCTAAAACTCTGCATAGAGACAATAAAAACTATTTGTTGGACCACTAAGATTTTGTTGTTCAGTACATGATGTATCCTTACATGTGTACCAGATTCTGTATATACAATACCATTCATAAATTTGTGGTTTTTAAGAAAAATTATAAACGTATAATAAGAAATTATAATGATTATTATAGTAATCATAATTTCTAATATTTTTAAATATATAATTAACTGTTTTCTTTTTTTTATCTATTTTTTTATGTACTTTATTCCTGTTATAGCAAATGGCAAATTTTTTGCATCCATTACTCCAGTCTTCAATCTCACATGACCCTTCAGAAATCAGATTAATATGCTGATTTGGTGTTTAAGAAACATTTATTACTATTATTATTAAAAAACACTTTCATTATATACAGAACAATTATTTTTTTTAATGTAAAAATTACAGGAGAGATGTGTAAAAACAACCTTGAAATATTACTTGATCTCTTCATGCAAAAATGTCATTCATTTACAATTTTTGTCTTTTGCTTTTCGGGGTGGAATATGATCTAAACATTTCTTGACTGTTTTCATGAGAATCACACTTTCTATTGTCTACACCATGAATGAACAAATAAACACTTATTTAAGAGCAAGATCTTTAATTGCTAAAAAACTGTACCAACCCTCCAAAGTGCACCCTGTGTTTTCGAAACGAAGCTTTGATTACAGCCTCAGAGCTAATTCCTGGGTTTCAGGTTGCACAGTTTCATCAATTACAACTGTATTATAATTATATCTTACAGAGCATAACATCAAAAGTGAAACATCAAGCCTCGTCAGATGCTCATTCAGCGCAAGCCCCTTATTGTGATCTTTGTGGTGACAACCTGTTTTCCCATGAGCACACATCGCGCTAGCAAAGCTACCATTAACGGTAACTAGCATTTACAGGCTTATGACAGCTCTCATCCCACAAGCACATCAAAGCATTCAAAAGTGTGCGCTCCCCCCATGTCACAATCATCCACAGCCCACTCCCACGTCCCTGTAATATTCTGGTCCCAAGATATGGCTCTGTTCCTTCTACTATCTGCTAAGTGAAAATCTGATCTCTTGAAAGTAATAGCACACCTTTTCTCAACAAGCTGGATGATTTGATGTATCGTTCAGAAACAGTGTGGGAAAATCTCTAGATGAAAAGACAGGTGTAGCCGTTTGATGGATTACCTGATGTTTCTGGTGCTGTTGCTTGCTGAGACTGCGGCAGTAGTTGTTGTACTTGACAATGTCCTGACTCATGTCGTCCACGCGGTCCATCAGCATCTGCAGGCTCTTCTCCAGATGAGTACTGCAGAGGAACGACGAGGTGAAGACGTTTGAATTATGGAAATGATGAATGCGCATTTGATTGCTTGATAATTAGTGAACGCTTCTTCATAGTGTCTTACGGTACACAAAAATAAATGTATTTTATGAATAGCATGGAGAAACTCAGGTAAACCAAAAGAGAAGCTGACTAATTCTTACATTCACAGTTTTTCCATAACCTGACTTTTATATAGACGTCACATTTTTTTAAGCAAGGTCACAAATATCCTGAATGTTAAATGTGAAGTGATTTAAATAAATAAAAATCAAGAAAAAGCAAAGCCATGCTGCAAAAAAAATTGGGAAAAAAAAAATGTATATAATGAAGAAAATATTTTTTGTATATTACAAATATATTACCATTTATAATTTGAATGAAGACTCTTATACTCACTAAATATGTATTTGATTAAAATACCTAGATGAAAAATAACTGTTTTCTATTTTAATGTCTGAGCAGCAGTATATCTAAACATCCTTAAAACGTGATGAATTTTTTCATTGCTAGCGAATAAAAGGATTTTGCTCACACCACTTTTGTAGTGAAATTTCAGTATGCTTGGATTAGAAATGTAAAACTCTGCCAGTATCTTGGCAACGCCATAAAGATCAAAATCTTATGGGAAAGTCAAATGATCAAAGCACATCTTAACCATCAACAGAGTAACACAGAATTTTAAAAAAGCAAATAGCATGGATTCCTCATTAATAATTCATCACGTTCCACATACAGCAAGATCATTTGCATGTATCATGCGATATGCAAAACAGGTCCCACTGTAACTAGTAGAATGATATCTATATTTTATAACAGGACAGCAGCCCGTAAGACCAAGGATTGGGAAAATGTCTTCAAAAGCAGTTTATCTGTTCTTGGTAAACCCCATTAACAACAAATTAGCCTCGCCAGCCTGTTCCATTCATCTTGAAGAAAAATGCAGGACGAATGTGGGGAAGTGAGATCCCGGGGGTGCGGACAAACCAGGAGCAGCTCTCTATCATGCATGAACATGTATACCCTGGTGCACATCCACACAGAGATTTATGTTAACACCAAGTCATCTTGTAAGGTCTATGTGTGCACTACAAAGAAATCTCTCATTAGCTGCTGGAAAAATCCAGATAAAACCAGATTAGTCTTTTGGAACAAGGTAGCTGGTTTGCAACTTCTCCAAATGGGTGATCACTCAGTTCAAGCTAGTAGATCTTGGACCAGCAACAAACCAGCTTTATGACCTGGTCAACAAGCCTGGAACAGCTTAATAAACTTTATTACTTACTAAATTCTATACTACTTTGTGTAAAATGTTGTTGTAAAAAATGTTTCAAAAAGTAAATTATGATACTGCAACGTTATAAAGTACAGTTTGAAAAATTGATATTAATTAATATAATTGATAATAATTAGTATTATAGACTCATACTTATAATTATAAATTAATCAGATTTTCTAAAGATTACATTTAACATTCTTATTAAATTATTAGCTAACAATAGTTTAGCAATATTTAAGATAATGCTTAATGCTTAAATAGCCAATATCAGCCAACATTAACAAATTAAAAACATTAAAAACTCAACTCCTTAGCCAACTCCTTAGCCAAATGTTGATTTACAGTTGATATACGATGTTGTGACACTCCAGAAGTGCAGCGGCAAACCGTAGACGCACCCTCCACTACATTTCCAAAACACAGAGAACAAGACCCAGAAGATTGTGGATTGCAATAGAACACAAACTCAGATTAGGACTGATGACCATAAAAACGGCAGTGAACAAAAAAGACGACACAACTTCAGGGAATCTGCTCACAGTATATTTAAAGAGAAGATTGTACTGTAAACCACAGCTTAACTAGACTCCGAACAGCAAAAAAATAAATAAAAAACACATACACAGATTTTTCTTTTTCCCTTTAACTGCCCCTACAGGGCAAGTTATATAGTTTGCTAGCTCTGCGAGTTTGGCAACAAAGCAAGCTTGTGGAGACTAAAAGAGAGAAAAGAGAAAGAGGGAATGTGTGTGTGTGTGGCCCTGGAAGCAGTTTTTAATGTTTCTGAAGAGTCTTTCTGTGGAGGCGCGCCAGCTCTGATGAATGAGGGCAAGCATCCCTGTATGACCTCCATCTTTTACCATGCACCTCATTATTCAGAGTCCAATGAGCTCTATGGATCTTTCCCTGTCCCGCTATCTGAATCTCACCCACACACACACATACACACACACAAACAGAAACACACATATGGTTTTTATATTTATTTATATATATTTATTTTCTATAAATCATTCTTTATATTATTTTCTTTAGTTTTTTATGCACATTTGCATATTTGTGACAAACACTGATGACAGCATTATTGCTTGATATTTTGGGTCATATCTATATAGCAATAATAATCATAATTATTATTGTTGTTGTTGTTAATAATAAACAAAGACAGTTAACTGTATTACCATTAAAGCTAACAGCTTTATACACTACTAGTCAAAAGTTTTTGAACAGTAAGATTTTTAATG
>NW_015787191.1:0-4261 GCF_001515625.1 Sinocyclocheilus rhinocerous | reverse complement strand
AACATGCACAGACACAATTAGCCTGCAGTTAGGTGATATTTAGTCATGATGAGAGGGCTAACAGCATGTCATACAACAGTGAAAACAACACAGCGTGTCTGTGATGAGCTCTTAGACCTTTTGGAGTCCATTGTTAAAACGAGTTTACACAAAAATGATACTTTTAGAATTTATTCACCCTCATGTCGCTCCAAACTTGTAGCCTACTTTCTTCCATGGAACACAAAAGGAGATAATTTGTAGAATATCACGGCTGTTCTTTTACATTCACTAAAAGTGAATGGGTACCGGTGCTGAAGCTCCAGAATAACAAATGCACCATAAAAGTGGTCCACATGATTTATGCAATATATTCCATGTCTTCAGAAGCCATGCAATAATTAGTCACTGAAAATATTGCCCTCCATTCTCAAATATGTCACCTCTGATGTCTCACACCAGGCTTTACAGCAATATGCGAATAACTACCATAAATCTGTTTATTAAAATAATCTTTTTTATCAGTTTACATTCAAACCAATAACATGCCAGTGCAAAAAAACATGTTTACATCACTTAAAAAAAAAAAAATCAGGTTCATGTCAGTGACAGCAAGTTCTGATGGTAAATAAAGCATTACAATCCACAGAGTATCCCAAAATGTCAGCAGCAAACTAGTACATACTCATATTCTCCTCTCATATTTACAGTTTCTATGACCACTTATCCTTCAGCTGCACAAGAAGAGAACACATTTTTTAAAATAATTTCTTGGGTTAAAAAAGAGCTGGAGTATATAATATATTTACAATATATACAACCAGAAACACTCACTCTGGTTGGATGCACTTAAATCTGCAGGAAGAATGCTTTCCTGATACATATCACACATGCAAACTTCAATAAGACAATGAAAGGATGCTGGTTAAGGTGTTTACATGCAAAATTGGGTTAATGGGCAAAAATCGTGTTGATCAGTTTATTCTTAATTCGTTTATGACCTTACGCCAATAAAAGAATACAGTTTAACACATTTACATGACCACACAGGTTTGATGTCACATAAATGTGTTAAACACAACACAACGTCTCCATCTGCCATATTTGATGATGCTTTTATAGTGTTTTTTGTCATTTTGGAGAACTTTCATTATATGGAAATGACCGACCAGGATATGCTTGAAAAAATAAATCACCCTCTGCTCTCCACAAAAGAAAGAAAGTTATATAGGTTCGGAATGACGTGAGAATTTGGATAAACTATCCATTTAACGTCTACACAACAGTTATTTTAAACAACATCCCCTGTATTTCAAGTGAAAAGAGGATCCAAAATTGCGTAGGCTTTGAAATGACTACAATAAAAGCTCAACAGCCGAGCCACTAAACTCCCTCTCAAATCCTGACTGAGCGATGTACTCTTATTTTGCTGAACCATGTCAGTTTTTAACTATTAAATCAATTTGTGCTCTAAGAGTCCATGGACATGAGCAGCAATTTATAATACAGCTTATTAACTACAGATGGACCTGCAATGCCATAAATACAACTGTTGTACTATTAATGCTGTACAGCAGGGGTCTTCAACAGGAGGTTTGTGACAGTACTGCAGTCATTTTTGTGCAAAAAAAAATAGTAAACAAACAAACATCAATCAAAGCTAAAGTTAAGAAACTGAAGCTCAGCTAAATGTTTCATTATTCCTCCCACATTAAAATGCATTAAGTAAAATTAAAACGCAACCTATGACTCTGTACATTGTTAATGATAATTTTAATGGCTTTGCAATGTAAGCATCATAGAAATGTATATACATGTATTAATTTAATACTATACATGTTATTGTAATACAGGCTTCAAATGTAACAGGAGGTCTGTTTTATCCACCAGGGGGTCCTTGGCCTGAAAAAGGTTAAAGACCCCTGCGGATCTTATAAGTAAATCTGTTTGGGAATAACGGTGGTTACATAAGGTGATTTGCAGTATTGGGGAGGAAAAATGCTGTGTGTGTTTCCCAGAGTTCAAGATTTAGAGTTTTCTCATTTACAAACAGCTTCTCATCTCTAATATGCATCCCATCACATGAGCACTCAAACATATAACAGCAAGGAAAGACAATTCTTTGGCCATATGGCCGCTGTAACTCAACACAAGAACATGTTAGTGTGTTACAAACACAAACTCTACAAAACCCTTCATTAAGTCTCTGTACAACAGATGCAGCTGTCAGGGCAAGAGACAGATGAGGGCAAAATGACATGTAGATGTGGGACAGTCTCGCTGGCAGGCACTCATTGCCTTGACAACACAGAACTCCAATTAGAGCTACTTTGACATGGAGCAGCTGTGACAGTTAACAGGTACACACATCTGTCTCACCCTGGCCAAAAGTGACCTGAAGCTTCTACATACGGAACGCCCTGCGTGAGACAATCACATATTCCAATCTTCAATCTGTTTCAATGTGGTACTTCTATGCAACATTTAAAGACCTTAGATATTTCACTCCGCCAAAGAAAGAAAAGAAATACTGATTTGTTCAAGAAAATAAACAAACAAAAATAACTGCCTGTCTGGATGTTTTGGGCAACCTAAAACTTACAGTTCACTTACAGACCCAGTGTTGGTCTAAAATAAATAAATAAAAAACTATATGTAATAGGGCTGCATTAAAAAACTGACATTGCGATATTTTATTTTTCTTGCAATATACTATATATTAAGATATGAAAAATACAGGAATTTTCACCAGATTATGTAAATAGCTACTGTATCTTTAGAAAAAATTAATTATTCGAAAGTTAGTTGGGTGATTTTGTAAAGGAAGTGCATCTGCATATACATAAATAATAATAATAATAATACACAGATTTTTTTCTTTAAAGATTTTTACCTCTTTAAGCAACCAGTTAAAAAAAAAAAAATCTCTTTCCAGTTCTATGATTCAACTTTTTTTATTGTTCTTTTCCAATTCGATATGAATAATATGTCTATAAAATAATAATAAATGCCATGCATTGTGATTATTGACAATAATACTGAGATTCAGATATTATGAAATAAAAATAAGATATAAATGCCACACTTGAAACCAGTAATGGATAAAATTGCAGCTATCTGTATTATATTAAATCAATAATATTGCAATATCGATTTCATAATAAATGAACACAAATACACGCCTGCTTATTTCAAAACTTCAGTTTTCATTTTTATGGAATAAACAAATATTTTCTGCAATATTATACAGTGATAATACTGTAGCTCTTTCAGGTGTTTATGGGTAATTTGATTCTGTCTTCAGGTCACAAAAACCCATCAGTTCAAATATTTGTTTGCACTTATTTTATTTGGTATTGTATAACCATGTATTTTGCTATAAAAAGAAACAAGAGTTTTAAAAATGGATCTGAATAACCCCTAAATACATATTCTTAGAATAGGTGCTTCTTAAATAAAAACACTTCAGAAGACAAACAAACAGCTTGTATAAATGGATTACCATAATTTCATATTTTATATCCTACAAATAGGATTTGCAGCACCAAGCTAAAACAAACCATAATCATTATAACAAGCCTTTTTAAAGTGCCTGATCACTAACAACTGAGAACCATTCTTTTTTTTCATCATACATCTGTATTTTTGCCTGCATTTAAAAACTGGAACATGGTATGCACGCAATATCACAACAGTACTTTCTATCTTCATAAAGCTGGCAGTAAAACTAGCAATAAAATTGTTTGTAAACCTCTCATGAATAGTTCTAAATAGGTTCCAAACAGTAAGGGCCTGTACTGAATCAAACATCTCAATTCAACAGGAACAGTGCTGTAAGTAACAGTGTGTTCCTTTATGTGGCATGAAGACAGTAACAATTAGGCTGCAACTGAACAGACTGAATTGCAGCACATGAAATTACAGTCATTATGATATGTAATGATCTAACTTAATCCAAAATACAGCAGTGATATTTCATTACCTCATACACTTTTACTTATGTCTTGTTAAAATGCCCCCAGGGTCTTCAGGGAACATTTTTGATGACGTAAACAAATCGCTAAATCAAACTGATTCATGAAACAACCAGTTTGAAAGAGCTGCTAAATTGACTAAGCATTAACACATGAGTGATTTAGACCGAGCCATTGTGATTTGTGATTGAATCAGGTGCACTGTTTTATTAAAACAACTTCAGAATAACTTGTATTGACTACCACATTATAAGCCATACTGTGAGTAGGGATGTAACGATTACCGGTTTGACGATAAATCGTGATAA
>NW_015787190.1:0-4771 GCF_001515625.1 Sinocyclocheilus rhinocerous | reverse complement strand
TTTAAGACCATCACACTCTTCTGACATGTTGTTTAACGATTGGCTGCTTATTGCTGGAGGTGACATTAAATATCCCCTCCAGCAGCACTTGACTGCATATGTTTCTGTTTGCTGCAGAATGAGTTTAGTAAATTGAATGAAGTGCGGGGAAATTTTAACATCAATTTCCTCTAGCATGACGGCATGTCTGGCACTCTAATAATTTTATCTCCTTTCAGGCAGGGTCAGTAATCGTGTCTTTAAAAGGATCAAATAAGGATATTAAATCACTGTCTTGCGCTTGCAATTTACAATATTTACAACCTTTGACTGCGAATTATTACCCAGTTTAAGCATTTTCTATGAATAAAGGATAAGACTGTGATGTGATTTTTCTGCTCTCTTTGACAGCCGTATCTCACCGAATGATTGAAAGAATATTCTCAGGAGCTGTAACCAGGTACCATCTCTCATTTTTCAGGCATTTTTTTTTCTCTCCAGTTTTTGAAAGCTTGCGTGTCTTGTATCATTTTGTTATAGATTTTATGAGTGCTGTGGTTAATTTTACTCTGATGCTCAGGGACAGAAAGGTTCACAAAGAGTGCAGACTGAGCTACGCTGACTTTGTATGGTTCCTCATTTCTGAAGAGGACAAAAAGACTGAGACCAGGTAACTGAAAATACCTTCCTTCATCTATTGGATGAACCAAAATGGTTTAGTGAGTTTTTGTCAAAATGACTGCAATTAGCAACTATTATTCTTTCTTTGATCTGATAAAACAAGATCAATCTCCTGATAAAATGGAACATTAACGTGATTATTTTCCCAATGTTCTTCAATGGAAAAATTAAAGGCTATAAAAACAATTAAATCAATGTAACTTTGAATGTAGAACATTTTCAGACATTTAATTACATTTATTTTTACAGTATTATTTACAAAAAACGGTTTTTTTTTTTTGGTTTTAATTCTTGTTGCAGCCCTAGAAAATAGTGTCTAGTAACGATTGCTTGTTGATTGTGTAGCATAGAGTACTGGTTTCGCTGTATGGACCTGGATGGAGATGGAGTTCTTTCCATGTATGAGCTGCAGTACTTCTACCAGGAGCAGTGTCAGAAACTTGAGGCCATGGCCATTGAACCACTGCCTTTTGAGGACTGCCTGTGCCAAATGTTAGATATGGTTAAGCCAGAAATCCCAGGTATTATTTGAAATGATGAATAACTTAATGTTTTGGATTTAATTTCCTAGGTATTTTAGAGTTTGCATGCTCATCTGCCATCATTCTGAAGTAGTCTCACACATCCTCCTAGCAAAAATCACTTGTAATGTGCTTGCTTTGTTTTGTCAGGAATGATCACTCTCAGGGACTTGAAGAGATGTAAACTTTCCCATATTTTCTTTGACACATTCTTCAACATTGAGAAGTACCTAGACCATGAACAGAGGGATCCTTTACTGGCTGCAAGGGTAAAGAATAACAGATTTATATCGTTTTGGTCACTTGGATGATGTAATGGAATTGGTGTTCTGATTATGCACTTTTATAGGATGCTGAGACAATGGGACAGGAGATTTCTGACTGGGAGAGATATGCTGCAGAGGAGTATGATAACTTGGTATCTGAGGAAGCTGCAAACGAGCAGCACAACGATGGGTAAGACTGCGTATCTCACAGTTGAACTGCTCACAGACCACAATATTATCACTGTGCAGCATCATAGATGAGCTAACAACAATAAACTTCAGCTGCGAGCAACCTCTCTAAACTTTCTAAACTGTCTAGACTCAGTCCTGCTTCATCTAACAGGACTTCACCTCATGCAGCAGTTTTAATAACATAAATCCACTTTTGTCATTTGCTGCATTGTCACTGCACTGAATCAGTGATCAGAGGGCTGATGAGGTATTATGTGACGCTTTTAGGATCAGCACAGACTTCTAATGGCAGGATGAGTAGACTTGAAACAGGTAAGACACTGTAGGTGCAGGGTTTAGGTTCCTTCTGTGTTCTCCCCCACTTCTGTTCCTCATGGGTTCACCTGGTCACTGTAAAACACCTCCACATTTGCTCATCAGATAACGGATTAAAGTATGTTTCACAGTTTCAGCAAACTCCAGTATTGTCAGGTGTATTTTCAATGGCATGCGTTCACATGTCTGTTCCTTAACTCTTTTGCCCTCCAGTTGGTTTTGGAAGTGTTTTTACCCCATGTGTAGTTTCTTCATATGAATATCTTCTCTCCAATTTTCATAAAATTGTAATCTTCCAATCAAAGTACATTTTATAAAGGTATGAACTGCTCTTCCCAAGTATTGTGAATTATATAATTGAATAGAGTGATGGCAGGAGTAATTGATTATGAGCATAAAAAAACACTTCTTAAGTAAATAATATTCAAACTGAATGGGCTCGGCTCAGTACATTTTGTCATTTTAATTTCTTTCTTGTCAGCTATGACAATGTTCTAGACCCAGTTGATCACATAACATGTGCTTTTGACCTGCGCAACGAGAAGAGACATCTCTTTGAGATCCCCAACCCTCACTGTAACCTGGACCTGGATGAATATGAATACGAGGACGATTTCGAATGACAGCCAACAACACAACACAAGTAAAGGCTACAGTCTGCTAGTGTGTAGAACAGGAAGTGGACCAATCCTGCTCTCCAGTACTGATGCCACGTAGTTCAGCTAACCAAGGCTTGAGAGTGTACAGATACGCTCCCCCAGCCGCTGGATACCAGACTGTAAACCAGCAGTCTGGCGAGGCTCTGTTTAGCAAGACGGATTGTGCTGGCCCAGTCTCTCTGTCTGACATCTATGCACAACCAGGTTTCTGAAACAAATGTAGCTGCACTGTAGTTTTCAAGCAACTACACTGGAACCAAACCGGTACACTTGAAATATTAAGTGTGCACTGATTATAAATATTTTAATATTTTTATGCACAGAATTGGCTAATAAGACATTCCAGAGATTCACCAAAGTGATTTCATGTATGGTTTATTTCTCATGGAGCTCTGTCGACTTGCCTTATGTGTTTGAGGGTCACATTAATATGAAATAATGCAGTAATTAGACTGACATTTTACTGTCTGTGTGAGAAGTGTTTCTAAATTATAATGTATTTGTTGTTTGCCTCATTTGTTCTAAACCTTTAGACTTTAGTCCAGCTAAATGTTTTCAACAAATCATGTTTGTAACATTTCTATAGAAGTGCTTCATAACAATGTGCTTTTATTATTGTCTTAAAGAGTTCAATAAAGTGTTAAGACAAAAGTGTTTCACACATTCACTGCAGGATGTTATTGCTGTTTAATTTTAAATTTCTGTAAGTCAAATTCATTTCAAATATTTATGGAGTAACCCTGTTTTAATTTTACAAGTAGAAGGCATAAACGTACTAGCTGTGACCAACAATATAATATAAAAAAAATAATAATACAGCTGCATCTCCTCCATTTACAACACGTGTAGCTTATTTGAATACCTGAATAAACAGTTATGATTCAGCAGTGTGCAACAAAATATGTATTTGTGTTCTAAAAGTACACCGGGCAGAAAATAGAAACAAATATGAAAAAAGATTTGAGGTCCAAATTGTAATATTTTTCTTTTTGCGCTACAGTTAGCCATGAATGAGTGTTTTACACAAGATTTGAAGGTGCATCATTCTGTCTTTTTAAGCCCACACAGGCTAAGTGCAAAATGTATGCAATAGCAATGCACCATGAATTTACATTCTTTACAAGTATTTCAGCACCGCCTTATTAGATCTGAATCTGATCCTGATCATTTTAAATGGCACAATTTTCATCTACAGGATATTATGTAGTGCAAACGTTCAAATGCTGTCTTTTACCAACACTCACAAGACAGTAAATACAAAAAAATGTCATGATGACAGATGTGAACTACAACATTAGACATCAATATCTACAATATCCACATCCACTTCAGCACTGCTCCTTGGACCTTTAGCAGACACGAGACTGCTGGTCAGCTGCTCTTTGCTCAGTGGAGCTTGTTGGACTTTTGAGTCTTCAGAACTTCACGTGGAAGAAAAATACATTCGTATGTTACTCAAATGACTTGACTATTCACACGGTCAATAAGAGTGTTTATTGACCTCACCTTTTCAAAAGCTTGTTTCCCTTTGGTTCTGAACAGGGAGACAGAAACCTCTGGTCCCCTGTTAAAAATAGAAATAGCTGAATTACAATCAAACCCACATTATGAAATACATCATTCTTAGTAACACTAATAACCAACAACTTACTGGATATACCCCAATATGTTCATGGATATATTTTCTGATATCTTTACTGTATAAAAATACTGCTGCATTGTTATTTTGACCAGCTGATATGCAAATTGAAGCATGCTATACTTCATTTTTCCCAATTATTTTAATTATTTTTTTTATAATTATATATGTATTTGTTAATTTTGTATTCTTCTTTATTAATTTATATATATAAATGTGATATTTATATATATGCAATTAAAAATTTTTATGCAAGTATAAATTAATAAAACATTTTAATTATAAAATTCATATCAATATTAACCTAAAACCTTGATGTTGAAAAAGTTCATGCCCATGTTACTTGACAACCCTTTTACATATTGCATCATTAAAAACCTGGACCTCAGAAGTGACCCAGTGAGCGTTCATACCTTCAGAGTTGACTTGTTTGACAGAAGGTGATCTGGAGCGGTTGGTGAGAGAGGGCTGTTTGTTGGTGTCAGAGCTGATGAAGGAGATGGCATCTTCTCCCTCAGC
>NW_015787189.1:0-4062 GCF_001515625.1 Sinocyclocheilus rhinocerous | reverse complement strand
CTTGACTGGTCTGCAGAAAGCAAAGTTCTAATCCCAGCTGAACACTTTAAATGCAGACCATGAGCCAAAAACTCATCACCAAACATCAATGACTTGTACATATGGGTACAGCCATTTTAGACACTTCCAAAACTTTTGGAACAGAGATGGAAATACAGTAAAATTTTTAAATACATGAATTGTTTCCATCTTTGTTGCAAGAGTTTTGGAAGTGCCTTTTTCTGTTCTAAAGAACTTTTGTCCATATAGTTGTATGTACAAGTCATTGGTGCTTGTTGATGAGTTTTTATATCATTATATGCTTAAACATTAGGATTTTTACTCATGGAAATTACTAAAGTAGTCAAATCTGTTCATTAGAAGAGGGTGTCCCAATACTTTTATATAGTAGTGTATATTGTGTATATTGCAATATAGTAGTGTATATAGATTGAGCAACATTTTGATCATTGATGGTGCTTAAAATAAAAATTATAAATGGAATTAATTGAGTGCCGCATTGTTTCTTAACAATAAAGGTTCCAAAGGTGGTCAGGGCATGACGGGTTTCCCTGGAATGCCTGGTGAGCATGGTCTGAAGGGCTTTTCGGGACAGAAAGGAACAATAGGTGATCCAGGACGACAAGGTGTAAAAGGACCTCATGGCGCTCTAGGTCTAAAAGGTGAATACAGAGCATGATTCTCTATGTGTGTACATCATACACAATATGTAATCTAATGTTACCATGGTCATATAATACATTTGTTTTCCCCACTTATAAAGTTACTTGTAAAGTCTACTTATAAAGTTAATAATTCCGTAATTTAGTTTTTCATTACCATTTTCTGTTCTATTCAATGTTTTTTTTTCATGTAATATTGTTTTTTAGCATTCCCATCTTTTTTGTAACAGATGCATAAAACAATTTGTGCTGAAATGTGCTGCACAATACTAAGATTACACTGAAAGTTTTTGCAACTTGTATTTAGGAGCTTGTACTAGTGAGCAATTTTGCGTTGATTCCTTGTGAGATGATGCCTTTAATATAGTAACTGTCATTGTAGTCTTTTACTTATTGTATACTTGGTGGATTTTCAATGTCTTGTCTGTGCTTGTTCTCAAGGTGAAAGAGGGTTGATGGGGCCTCCAGGTGAAAAGCCAATCATGCATATACCACCACATATGAAAGAGGTCATCAAGGGAGCTAAAGGTGACCATGGAAAAATGGGAGAGTCTGGCTTCACTGGTCCTAGAGGTAACTACACTCATGTTATTTACTACTCAAGGGCACAAAGAATAACATATTTCATATAGGGGCCCTGAATGTTAATCAGAATTTGTTCATAAGGCGATTATTTACATTTCTGCATATGGTCAGTGTGGAATCACAAGAACTTTGTTAATGGTAATAGAACAAAATGATTCCTTTCAGACAGACACCTATAGCTTTTCTTTCAACTTGTCTTTGGCCAGGTACAAAAGGTTTTCCAGGTGTTCCAGGAATGGAGGGTGAAGATGGACATCCGGGTAAGCCCAGTTATACAAAAGGTACTACAGGTTTTCCCGGAGTAGAAGGATTTCCAGGGCAAAAGGGAATGCCAGGGCATAAAGGAAAGTCTGGAATTGAAGGTTTTCCTGGAATGCCTGGACCCAGGGTATGACAATGAGCTCCATCTCCCTCTGAAAACCATTTATGATTTAAAACATTGCACAGTATGTTTTGAAAGTTGTGCTTTTAGTCATTGTGGCTCATTGTGTTTAAATCGCAGGGTGACAAAGGCACGTCTGGTGCTTATGGACGGACTGGAGAATCTGGAATCAAGGGAATAAAAGGTGCTTATAAATAAACCTCTGAAACGCCCATGCTATACTTAATGTATGACTTTCTCATACTCTTTAAATAAACTGCCAAAAAGGTTTATGTAAGAATCTTTTATTTAAGGTGAATTTGGTCCTACCATCAGTCTTCCAGGATCAACAGGACTGAGAGGTGAAACTGGGCTTCCTGGACCTTTTGGTAAGAAATTTCTATATTCTATAGTGCATCAAACAGTATGATGATATTTTACTGTCCCTATTATCGAACTGCTTCTTTAATGAGTTTTCAATGTACATTGGTAAGGTGAGAAGGGTCTCATAGGTAACACTGGAGACAGAGGAAGTCCTGGTTTTGATGGCATTGAAGGGATGAAAGGCTATTCAGGAGAACCTGGAAGAGTTGGACGACCAGGTACAAGAGCCTTGATCATTATCCTTTGATTTAACAATTTCATTGTTTATTAAATGTTTTTAACTGGATCGATTTTTTTATCAGGCTCTGACGGCCTACAAGGTTTCCCAGGAACCCAGGGTCAGAAGGGCTGGCCTGGCGTGCCTGGACAGGCAGGAACCCCTGGAATCCAAGGCCAACTAGGACAAAAAGGTCTGTAGTTCTAATGGTCATGTTTAATGAAACAGCAACATACCTAGGCAGATTTGCCTTGTGTGTAAATTTAAAACATGCTTTTTCTGTAAAGATGCTTTAAAACAGTATGCATTGTAAATATTCATTGTCTAGTCACTTGACTTGCAAAACACTAAAGAGAGCTGTTAGATCGATATATAATGTTGGCTGGCTTATATTTCCTGTAGGATTTCCTGGTCTTAAAGGCATTTTTGGATTGGATGGCCTAAAAGGTCAAAAGGGTATCAAGGGTGTTGCAGGTACCTCTAGAGCATAGGACTGATCACATTATACACCTTGTTGTCTTCACTTATGAATAATAATTGTTACATGATTTTCATTTTAGAAAAGTTTGTTGTTGTTATTATATCATGTATATGCAGAAATTACATCTTTGATATGTTGGTATGTAATGACCGCTTTGGTATGGTTTGTCCCCTGCAAGGTTCTGACAACTTGGGTCCTTCTGGTGAGCCAGGAACAAAAGGAGAGAGAGGAGAGACCGGCATCCCCAGCACAGAGGCTGGTGTCCCCGGAGAGGTGGGATTCAAGGGTTTCATTGGAGATCCAGGTAGCTCAAAATGCCAAACCTCATATTCTGAAACTGGAGTTTTGTGCGTTGTTTATTTGATGCAGCTATGCATCAGTTCTACACTGACACTGCTGTGTTTACAGGTAATAAGGGTGAATCTGGGCGTCCTGGTGTACCGGGGCCTCGGGGTCAACAAGGATTCTCTGATATAAAAGGAGTGCAAGGCGACTATGGCTTTCCAGGCCAACAAGGACTTCCAGGTGAAGGGCTCGTTCCTATATATTTACAATAAACACTAGTAATGAGTCCTGGAGACAGTATAAGGAGGAGGAGATGGAATACTTAAGTGGATTTTGGCTCTCAATTATTAACAACCATTTGAAATAACATTTAGCAGGATGAATATGTTTTGTAAGTGACTGAAGTAAATATATAGTGTCACTTTGCCTCACAAGAAATAGCTTATTTCTGAATCTACAATCTTTCTTGAAAATTTATTCTGAGAATGTTCCATCTTGTCTGAAACCCGTTGCTGTTATCATTTAGGTTTCCCTGGTCCCAGAGGGATCCCAGGTGACCCTTCTCTATTTGGAGCAAAAGGACAGAAAGGAAATCCAGGTGATTTTGGATTGACTGGAGAAAAAGGTGTCCAGGGTGGCGCAGGACAAAAAGGACCGTCAGGGGAACCTGGAGTGTCAGGAAGAAAAGGTAGATTATGAAATATGATTTCATTGCATTGGCAAAATCAAAACGTAAGACCAGTAGTCATTATGTTAAGACAATTACACCATGCACTTTCTCACCTTCTCACATGAAAATCATATTAGATGAGCAAATGTTTAGATTGTTTACTTTGTTCCAGTATGAGCCTTAACTTAAAAATAACTGTAATGATGTAAGAATGCTTTGTTTCATTTCAAGGTGTAAATGGAGAACCAGGAATGATGGGATTCCCAGGAAGGCGTGGTTTTGAAGGCGATAGGGGCCCTGTTGGACCTAAAGGAGATACCGGACCCCCAGGTGAGTTGAAATTATTTGTTGGCATAACCCTTTTAATCCCAAATACAACATCAATGGAAAGCTTATTTATTCAGCTTTCAGATGATG
>NW_015787188.1:0-4240 GCF_001515625.1 Sinocyclocheilus rhinocerous | reverse complement strand
GTAATTTTTGTGATAGACCCTTGCCTTGGTCTAATTGTATGTCTTCCAGTGTGCGGACATTTTTGTTTTTTGGTCTTCTTTTTTTTTTATTAAACTATTACAATAAGAAAACAACCAATAACAGCAAAATAAAATAACAATGAAAAAATGAACTAACAAAAAAACTACTAACTAAAATAAAAATAAATTTAAATCATACATTTTTAGCTTTTTATTTTTCTTATATAAGGGTCACGTTACATATTTTTAAAATGCATTTTAGATTTTATTGTTTGCCCTGTTCCAGATGCAGATTATCAATCTTAAACTATGAAAATCTAACATAAAAATGTAAATTATCAATTAAATTTAATTTAATTATTCATTAAAACTAAAATAATCTAAACAAAAAGTGAAGTAAAAATAAATCAATCAAAAAAAATTATTTCTAAATAAGCTAAAATTCTGTCAAATTATGAAAAAAAAAAAGTTTCTATTTAAGACAAATACAACACTAGCTACGAAATTGGCCTATGCAAGACAAAGGTCAGTCATTATGTTTATACGATGTCAACTGTTAAAGATTTCATTTCCACCACCACCATTTGCACAATGAATGCTGATGTGGTAGAAACAGCATTTGTACATGATGGTTTAGGAAAATACATTAATTAATTAATTAATTAATTAAATAATTACATTTGATGTCCACTCTTGGATATTATTAGCTGACCAATTACAAAAAAAATGATTTTAATTTCTAAAAGTTCCCATATCTGAAGTAAAACTAAAATTAACTAAACTTTGTAAGAACAGCTACAAGAAATGACTAATCGCTGAATAATGAACATCCAGTGTACATTTCCAGGGTGGATGTTTTAGTACGGAAGGTTTCTCGCTGCAGAGGACATCTGATTAAATCTAAGCTGGCTGCTGGAGGAGTGAAAAGGAGGAGTAGAGAAGAGCAGCACAGATAATGAATGGAAGAGAGTGACCAGCGTGGGAGAGAGAAAATGACAACAGCGAAGGAAGAGAAGAGCAAAAACCAGAAAGATCATGAGCGGAGGAGAAGAGGGGCGGTCAAACACAGTAGAATAAGCTGAGGTGGTAAGACGGTTAGAGTAGGCTGATGGGTAGACAGAACGAGGAAGAGAAAGAAAAAACGGCACCGAGGGTGAAGTCAGAAAGTCAGTTAATGAGCAGGAAAGAATGACGAGTGTGGGAGAGAAATAATGAGGAGGGGGGGTCTTCAACACTTCATTACATTCTCCATTTTACAGCAATCTATCTTCCTCGAGAAGATCCACCATATTTATTACCTCATAACAGCCATTACCATGACAATAAACCTTACCCGGCAACAGCTAACATAACAAGCTAGCACTTTCTTACACCTAATTCCTAAAATAGCCACAAAACATGAGCGCAACAGAGCAGAATGAAGTGAGAAACCTCCAATGCAGTTGCCCTCCATTAAACTCTGAGGAGAAGGTTAAACTGAGAACTGCAGACTTATCAGTGACCAGTCGCATGCAACGACAGAAAACAAACCAGACATTTGGATTCATTGCTTGTTATATGATCAAGAAACCGTTCTACATCAGCGCTGGAGGTCATTGTACTGTAGGCGGATTACAAGTGAGCTGCCAAACTAGCCATATAGCTTTAAAAAATCTGAACACAAATGAGTATTGCTGATAAAAATGAAAATGTCATTTTATTTTGACAAGGAATCAGCTTTTTGCTGGTAAAAAGATTATTCTGCGAGGGAAAATGTGAATAGCAACTGCAGCAGTGAATAATGCATCATATGAAGATCAATGCATGAATCAAGCTCACTTCAGAATGCCCACGGTTTCTGATGCGGTTTTCCACACATCATTTTTTATTTATTGCTATATGTGGGTTGAGACAAAACATTTATGACTGTGAAATCGCTCACAGTAATATGAACATCTCCTCCGTCTTGCCTACACTGTCTCAAAGGAGACAGATCACGTGAGCTCTGCTGTCTTTGCTCCTATTTGTCGTTGCTGATCATTTGCATAAAATTTAACTTTTTTTGGAGTTGTTAGACACGTCCACATCCTATAGCTGCCTGAATCCACCTACACTATTGAAGTGACTTTCTTTCTTGAAGATAGTCTCCAGAGTGACTTTACAATATGGTGGAGAACTAGATATATCTGGGAAGCATCCATCACCTTGCTGACAAAACCAGCTTAGACCAGCATGAATTCCAAGACTGGCTTCTGCTGGTTAGTGCTGGCTTGCTGCTGATCTAGCTAGGGGACCATATAGATGCTAAAACTGCTGACTGAATGAAGTTCTTCCTGGTGGAGCTTGGTTAAGCTAGCGAGAAAGGCTGAGGGGTGGAAGGGGACTTCTGCTGATGTGTTCAAGGGGACGCTGGTTCAAATCTGGCTTTCACCCCATATGATCCCATTCCACCTCTATTTTACCCTGCACTTTCCTGTCTACTCTATATCATTGGCTCTCAACCTTTTTGACTCCATGGCCCCCCAAATGTCCACAACAATGTTCAAAGGCCCCATGACTTTTCCAGCTATTCATGATTTTACTGGATAATAATTAAGGATAATTAAGGATTAAGGATTTTTAAAAATTGTAATGCTTGTTTTGTCTTTATTTTTAATCATTTTAAATAAACTCACCCTTAAAAGTTAGAAGGTTGAGCCCCACTGCCCTATTGGTTAAAAGCCAAAAATTCAAGGCCAAGCATTGAAAAACATGACATATCATGGCAACTATCTAATGAGACTGAAAGTCAAATTTTAATTGTGCAATGTGAAGGAGAACTCAATCAGTATTCAAAGAACAAATCATCACGCATTTGTTACATGCATAATAATTAGCCAAATACCTTAAAGACACAGCCAGCTTCATATCTGAATTGACTGGCTTCTGCAGAAATGTTAATATCCCTTCTCAGAACTGAACCACCATCTACAAAGATCACCAAACTTATCAGTAACCCTTCATAGATTTGCTAGAAGGTATTTACATCACATCATCAGGGTTCTCCCGAGCAGGCGCTGGTGTGCTGCAGTGGCCATATTTAGATTTATTGCCAATCAATACTGGAACAGGTGGATCATATGACATCCCAACACAGACACTGCAGCTAAAAACAGCAACATCGGGCAGCGTTCTACACACAAACGACTCTAAAACTACTGCTTTTAGCTACTTTATTGGTCTGAAACACCAAGGACAGGTCGGTGGCTAAATGCACCTTGAAAACACACCAAACAGCGACCAATGAGCCAAAGATCCCAAAACGGACCCACTAAGCATCTGACAGCAGGCTCAACCCAACCCCTGGTGTGTCTGCAGGAACTTCGGGTAGAAAATCAACTCTTAACATCATACAACAACAGTATCAGGGTCTTGGCGTTGCAGCAGAGCACAATTCCCCTTTGTTATTTACCCAGAAACAAACTAATGCTAGAGCCTTGAATGTGACTCCTTGTGTCTGTAGTCATGGGAAGGATGCAGAGCCTCGTGTTAGGGTGCAAGAGGTGGTGGATAACTGACATCCCGCTAATTATGTCAGTCAGACTTAAATAATGCATGAGCATCTATTTTAACCACCCTCTTCGGAAAACGAGGGACAGGCCGAAATCGCTCATAATGACATAACTACCACCCGTTCCGAGTCGACAGTCAAAACTGCACATTTCCTTTCATTAGTGGCCACAAAAACAAACTCCATTTCTTGTGCATATCTACATATAATAATCTATTTTTTAAAAGAAAATATGCACACAACAACCAGAGACCTTGAGATGATACGATACCGTTCACATACCGTCAGCCTTCTTAGGATGCATCGGGACTCCAGCACCAAGAGGTAGGGAGTGTGTGTCTTCCTTTGTGTGTGAAAGCTAAATGAAAGGATGCTAGCTGTGCTCTGGAACTCTGACTAAAGCATGTCAGGTAGGCACATCGCACACACATACACCCGCACGCAACGCTCCCGCACTCGCCAAACGGGTTCAAACCCAAGTATGGCATGGAAGACTGGCCATCAAATCACTGCAGGTGTAATGAAAATAAACAGAATGCTTCAAACACACATGCATGCACAAGGGCTGGACACACTCGGTCACGCAAGCTCAATGCCAATCACATCCGCACACAAAAACAGCGGCGGTCAGATGGGGTGGACAAATGGAAGAGATCTCGATGGTGCGGTGCTCACCGGTATCTTCCTGTTTTCTGCTCGTTTCAGCACATT
>NW_015787187.1:0-4108 GCF_001515625.1 Sinocyclocheilus rhinocerous | reverse complement strand
AGATGCGCGTTAAATATCGCATGCGATTTATAGTGCAGCCCTAATATTAATATTCAGTTCTTAACCAAACATTAAAAATTGTCTCTGGCGTACTTTTTATTTTTATACAGTGTTTATGTAGTTTAAGGCTCAACTTATCTTATTCCAAACCTCCATAACATTTCCTGATGGATTCTAACGGATAGTTGCAAAATCAGAAAGCAGCTTGTCTATTAATGTCTTCCTGTATGTTTGTTTTTCCTTTCTGTTGTGTCACCACACTTATTAGTAGTAGTTGTTGCAACACATTGTCAACTCTCCCAACATTTTCTGTCTCTGTTGTTCCTCATAGTCATGGCTGAGGATGTATGGCTACCTGTCCCAGGCTAGCAGACAAATGTCCACCATGCAATCAGCCCAGATCCTTTCTAGTGCCATTAAGGACATGCAGCGCTTCTATGGCCTGGAGGTGACTGGACACATGGACTTGGCCACTCTTAAGTATGATTTCCTCTTCTTCAACTGCCTGTGGAACAATAAGATTATCTTAGTCTGTTTCGATTGTGTGTAACTGAGAAAATATAAACTGTGAAACAGTGTAAGTAGGTCATGTAGCTTATCCTTACCACTCATGACTTAATAAAATTAGTATTTTTAACAACAAGAATAATTTTATTATTTTCATCTATTTTAAAATGTGTTTAGAATTATTGTTAATTATTATTAATAATTGTATTAATAATTTCATACCAGTCTTGTTATTGTTAACAAAAACTATTACAAATCTTTTTTGTTAATGGAAATAAAGCTGTAATAAAATATAAATATTAGATGAAAAAATTAAGAAACTTAAAAATGTTGCATTGGCAACTAAGTGAAAAAGTTTAAGTTAAGTTTAGGTTAAAACTGAAAAAGATATAAATTAAAGCTAAATATAAAAAATATATATAAAAAAACGAATTAAAAATGACAAAAGCACATAAAAGTAAGATGCTTTATTGTCATTGCGCAAAGTACAACAAAATGTAGAATGGCAGCTTTTCAGAAAGCAACATCTAAAAATACATATGTACACACATAAAAATATATTTCTGTAATTAAGAAAATTACTAAAAATAAAATTAAAATAACTGAAGTTAACTGAAAATATAAAAAAAATAATTCAAAATATTAATAAATACTATAATAATATAGCAATAATACTAAATTATGTTGATATATACAATTATTATTTTATATATAATTACACACACACTTATATGTATATATGTGTGTGTGTGTGTTATATACATACACACGCATATATATAAATTTTTATTCTTTTTCAGCGCCATGAAAAGACCTCGCTGTGGAGTTCCTGACCGTTTTGAGGAGTCAACAGAGGGAGGTACTCGCCGCAAGCGGTACGCACTTACTGGCCACAAGTGGGATCAGGACAGGCTGACTTACAGGTGAATTAAACCTCAATACTACGAAAACAAATTCAGTTTACATTGATCAAGTTAATGATCATCAAGTTAATGATGAGAAAAAAAGAATCTTTATTTCCTGCCCAAGCATTCAGAACCACTCACCCAAAGTGGGCCAGGAGCAGACCTACGAGGCTATTCGCAAAGCCTTCCAGGTTTGGGAGAAAGTAACGCCTCTGAGGTTCGAGGAGGTCCCGTATCATGAGATAAAGAATGGCAGTGAGGGGCCTGACATAATACTACTGTTTGCCTCTGGATATCATGGCGATATGTCTCTCTTTGATGGGGAAGGAGGCTCTCTGGCACATGCCTTTTTCCCCGGTCCTGGAATGGGAGGAGACACACATTTCGATATAGACGAGCCATGGACCTTGAACCAACGGGAGAGCTCAGGTGTGAACAATTTTCTGCAGTCTTTTTCCTACTTCAAAGTAAATTCACATTTTTACTGTGTATTAGCTTAGCGTTTACTTTCCCACAGAGAATGTGTGGATGTTAGCAGCATTTAAATGTCTATGAACTGTTCAGAAACAGATTTAACCTTTTTTTTTTTTTTCTTAGTTTATAGTTTAGTCATTTAATTAGCTGTTTTTGTTTGGTTGTAGGCGTCGACTTGTTTCTGGTTGCAGTTCACGAGTTGGGTCATGCGCTGGGGTTGGAGCACTCCAACAACCCTTCTGCCATCATGGCGCCTTTCTACCAGTGGATGGACACGGATAGCTTCTCATTGACTGAAGATGATATAAATGGCATTCATCAGATCTATGGTAAGCTAGTCTGAGATATTTCCTGTTTAGTTAATTTACCTTACTGTCAATTATAGTTAGTTAAATTAGGTCCATTATATGAATTTGCATGTGTTGTATGGATTTTACACAACAGTTAACTTACTTCTGAGACACAATATTGGAAATTACTTTGTCTATTTTTGTTCCACCATCGGAAATAGTTCCAAACAAAGCCGTAATGTTGCATGTCTGCGAGTAACACACAGTAGTGGTTTGTTGTTCCTAAATGAGTGAATGATTCAGTAATATCAGTTGTTTCTTTTCTGGAAGAATCAGTGGTTTTTAATGGCTTTGTTAACTGAATTGATTCAGTGATTCGCTCAAAAAGACAATCACTGGTTTCCTTCCTGGTTGAATCAGTGTTTTTTTAATTAATCAGTTAATTGAATGATTCACTCATTACGACAGTCACTTGTTTAATTCCTGAATGAATCAGCATTTTTTAAAATTAATCAGTTAACTGAATGATTCAATGATTCACTCATAAACACAATCGCGTTTCGTTCCTGTTTTAATCAATGTTTTTTTTTTTTTTATGAATCGATTAATTGAATGATTCAGTCATTAAGACGGTCACTTGTTTCATTCCTGAATGAATCAATGTTTTTTAATTAATCTGTTAACTGATTTAGAGTCACAATAAATCCCCACCACTAACACAGTCAAGCAACCCAGAATTATAAAAACGGTGAAATATCCCAGTGTTATTAGACTAAATAACAGCACTCTTGGAATGCCACATTCATTTTCAGTGTCAGTGTGAATCCCCCTTTATGCAAAATTCCAGATGACACTTTTGCGTTTGAAAATGTGTATCTGATGCAACTGTGAATTCTTACACGCAGATCAGTCATTATCCAATGATTTCTTTAGGCTTTGCCACATTTATGATACAGTTGTCATCCACACTCTGCTGTTTTATGTGCTTGAGACTTCAGTCCAGTTGCATTGAGTTCTGCATCAATGAATTTCTCAGTGTATGTGTCTTTTTTTGAGTCTGTTTTCTCCATTTGAAAGCCTTCCACTGCTGGCTGAATAAGCCTCATGGGCCTTCTGGTGCTGGATGGAAAAGTGACACGTTCTGTGTCAATGCGGTATGTGTGGTAAAGAGGATGATTAGCTAAGTGTGAAAATACATTATGGTTTGGTATTTACAGGACCTCCAGAGACTGTCACCACTCAAGCACCTCCCACCACAACCCTGTTTACAACCACTGCCGAGCCGGAGCCCACCACTACAGTGGCCCAACCGAAAACAACCAGAGCCTCGCTGCAGCCCACCAAGCCCTGGGTGCCTCCGGTCCAGCCCACCAGGAGGTCCCATAGACCCCAGCCCACAGCTCACTCAGATCAGGATGCACCTGACATCTGCGAGGGGAACTTTGACACAGTGACCGTGCTAAGAGGGGAGATATTTGTGTTCAAGGTTAGAAACAGTGACCTTCAGTAAGTGCAGTTACATTGTATATAGTGGTTATTCATAAAAAGCCCACTTAGAACACCTTAGTAACTGCATAAATATGTACTAAACTACAAGCAGTGTATTTTGTTTGTTTTTGCCCATCATTTGATTCAGGTGTCTGCAAGATGGTCGAATGTTTCTGACAAAATATAAATCTCCACACATCTTTGTCAAGTGTTATAATTAAATGAATGTTGTTATTGTTTGTCAGGGTCGTTGGTTCTGGAGGGTTAGGAGGAACCGGGTTCTGGATAATTACCCAATGCCAATCTCCTTCTTCTGGATGGGGCTTCCAGAGGACATAGATGCTGCCTATGAACGGCATGATGGGAAATTTGTATTCTTTAAAGGTCTGAGTCATATATTTAAAGGGGTCATATGATGCAATTTCAAGTTTTGCTTTCTCTTTG
>NW_015787186.1:0-3854 GCF_001515625.1 Sinocyclocheilus rhinocerous | reverse complement strand
TATGATTATATTCAAGGTTTTTTTTTTTTTTTTCATCACAAATTTCAGCCACACTTCTCCGATTTACATTTATACATTTTAGATTTATAAATATGTTCTTAAAACCACATTTCCGGTATTTGTTTTGTCATAAAAAATGAAAATAATATAAGCCCTGTCATGCACACAGTTCTGTATGTGCAGACATTACTGAAGTGAATCCTGTGGCGTGTGTGAGGATCAGAGCTGCTGTCAGAGGAGTGTGTGTGTGTGTGTGTGTGTGAGATTCTCCTCCCATTCTCTCTCTCTCTCTCTCGCTCCATCACTCACGCTGGTGTTTCTCTAGTGTATCTGGCGGATCGTAGCTAGAGTCGTGTGTGCTGATCGCTCAGGATCCTGTGCGTCTGTGAGTATCTTCACATCTGTCTGAAGAGATGAACAGCTAGAGTTTCTGTACGGTGCTCTTCTTAATCTGTTCTGATTGATTCTGTTCTGCATTGTTTATGTTTCTAGTCACTCTTTGTGATGCTTTGGCATTATAGTGTGCAAACCGTGCCAGTAAAGTGCTTAGAAGGGAAAGAGAATGAGTAATGGTGATGTTTATGAGAGCATTTGCAGCGGAGGAGTGTGTGTGTGTGTGTGTTGTGGTCATTAGTTGGACTCTTCAAAGTTCAGTAGTCTCTCTCTCTCTCTCTGGACAACATGCATTTATTCACACTTACTGCTGTTCGTTTGTTTGCTCTTGTTGTTTCAGACATGTAATGAGGCTTTTCTTTCTGACTCACATAATGAGTTTATGATTCACAGAACTGATGCTCATGTCTTTGATTAGTGGTGCTTGTTATGTCCAGCATCACTAGTACTGTTGCTCACGCGAGTGTGATTTGAACAAACTAAAACTTGTCTTGCAGCTGCACTTGTTGAGGATAGATGTGTTTTCCGTCTGACGGCATGCTCAGTTTGTCAGTCTGTAAGAGGATTTTAACACTCTAAATGCATTGAATGCATTTTAATCATGTTGACTTGATATCTAGTGAAATGTTGCTGGTCTGAGATCTGTGCTCTTTTTTTTTTTTTTTAAATGTCAGTTTCTGCCAATTGTTAGATATTTAGTCTCAACCTCATTACATTTTTAACTTTTAATTTCTGGTTTAAAAATGCATTGCATGAAATGTGTGCATCTTTTTGTTGCTAAATTAGAACTTTTAGTTCAAGAAAATTCTTATTAAATGTGATTTCTTTCTTTATAATGCTTTAGTTATTTAAATGTGAAACTCCTGAATCCTTAATAAAAATCACTGGCTTATTATATTTCAAGATATAATTAAAATACAAAAAAACAATAACAATTTTTTTTAAATGCATTTGCCCACAAATTTGGTTGTAATGCACAAAAATATCATTCTCATTACTATAATGAAAAAAAAAGTTTAAATTATACAGAATTTATAGACATTATTTTTTTTCTTATTATTTTATTGTATTTTAATGGAAAAAATGGTTTAATGGTTTACATTCCAGAATTTATACACAATAGTTTTTTTTTTGTTATTTATTTTTGTGTTTATTTATTTTAATGAAAAAAAAGGTTTTAATTATACAGAATTTGTAAAGAAATATTTTATTTTATTTTATTTATTTTTTGGGGGGATGAAATGTTATCTGACATGTGACCTGAATTCACCCTAAAATAGGTTTTCTTGTGTTTTCAGATGGATGTTTCCTTGTAAACCACTAAGTACAGTAATTCTGATAGATGTTTAGTAGTTCCCTCAGCGGCTGTGTGTCAGTGATTTCTCTGTGAACACAACTACAGATGGCGCTTTGTCGTGTTGTAACGTTGGGGCTTTGACTAAACCGCTGATGTTCTCCAGTGAGGTTTTGTTGATGCTGAAACAGCCCTTCAGAATTTGGAGAGTAAAGCAGGATGCAAAAGAAAGGTACATTATTGCAGTCACAGGAGATTAAACCCCCTGAGCTGCTGTACACCGCTAAATCTACTCCACTTTCATTTGTCTGAGAGGAGCGCAGGAGAGAGAGAGAGCGTGAGTGTTTGGAGTGATGCGCAGGGAATGGTGTGGGTGTAGCGGGGAAGATAACTGTCATCGCAGCGCACGCCGCTCGCCTCTACACAGTTTTGTGACAGTAAGTGTCAGTGTTTTGGGAGGGAAGTGTACAGGCTGTTCTTGTCTCAGACGTGTGTGTGTGGTCCCGTCACTGTCTTAGGAGATCTGGATGGTTGTTCAGCTCTAAATCAAACGCTGGTGTCCGAGGAAACAGTGAGAGGCACGCTGTGAGGACCGAGGTCATGGCAATCCAAACATGGCTGCATCCCAAAACACATACTTCTGCTACACAGTGAAAGTATGTGCTTCAGTGGTGATGGAAGTGCACACTTTTGAGTGTTTAATTAAAACTGTAAGGCAGAGTTGTACCACACAACATGTTCAAGCACTTGCACTAGAAACCAGGCTTTATAAATTTATTAATTAACTTCTTAAAACATACTCCTGGTCTTAATGTGAGCGATTCATCAGTCCATGTTATTCTAAAGAAGTTTTTGACTTCATAATGAAAAACCTGTTTCATGCAAAATTGTTTTCGAATGCCATGTAGTTCAGAAAAAACACTTAAAAACAACGTAGTTAGCTTTTACCTCACATTTTTTTTCACCATTTTCTACAACTAAATTAGTTGAAAGAGATCTGTCACAAACTTTTGCAGCACATATTAGTCCAAATGGCTTGCATGTCTGTCTGTTCATTTTAGTCTGAATGCATGGATGCATGATTTCATATTAGTCCAAATGCATTCATGCATGCATGACAATTCATTTTAGTCCAAATTCATGAATGCATGGCTGTTTATTAATCCAAAAGCATGCATGCATGACAGTTCATATTAGTAAATAATGCATGCATGCATGAGTGTTTATGTTAGTTCAAATGCATGCATGCAAGATGGGTAACATGTATGTGCATGCATGTAAGATTGGAAATACTGGTCCCAATGCATGGTTGCATGATGGTTCATATTAGTCGAAATGCATGCATGATGGTTCTTATTAGTCGAAATGCATGCATACATGCATAATGGTTCTTATATATCACGTATTAGTCTAAATGTGTGAATGCATGCAAGATATGTAATATTAGTCCAAATGCATGCATACATGTTGGGTAATATTGGTCCCAATGCCTGCATGCATGATGGTTCATATTAGTCTAAATGTATGCATGCATGCAAGATATGTAGCTAATATTAGTCCAAATGCATGCATGCATGAGACGTACATCAAAAATCCTCCACAAATAGTACACCAACATAATCACTTTTGTAATACAATACAATTTTCAATGCATGATGTTTGCTAATTCTTATCCTGTGTACTACAGAGTGAAGACTGCCTGTGAATTTGGGTGCAGCCTGTGTGTTTTCTGTGTGTTTTGAGTGTTGACTGATGGGTCATTTCCATTAATGATCCCACAAGAGCAGCAGTAGTGTCTGAAGTGTACATACGAATCACGTTAAGGAAGTAGTTTTGCAGTTTATAATGATATAACCTTGGTTGCAACAGATAATTTTAAAACCTTTCAGCTGAAACCTGCTGATTGTGCATTAATTATCTACCAAAAACGCATGCATCTTAGAGTTACTGCTACTGACTAGCATGCTAACACACTCACTGCACGACTCCAACGGGTCGTTAATCACACGTAGGTGCCAAATGGCACGTGCCCAAGGAAAGCTCATAAAGATAAAGATCACATTTGTGTGTCTGCATACAGTGCTGACAGGAAAGTGTGCAGGAAGCGCGCTGGACGTCTGGCGGCCGGAATCAATTTGTGTGAAGGCTGCTGGCGCAGGTATTGCTT
>NW_015787185.1:0-3958 GCF_001515625.1 Sinocyclocheilus rhinocerous | reverse complement strand
TCTGAGAGGGGAGCCACCCAGAGCCTGGCAAAAGATGTCATTCACCGGGGAGGACTTGAACCTGAGGAAAAATGGGCTGGATTATGTCACAAAGGACTAAAAATTTATTATATTTTATTATTTATTTTTTATTAAAGCACAATGTATGTGAGGGATAGGTGTTTCTATTTCTTGACATACATATTCACAAGAAAAAAATAGTGAACAGAAATCAATAACTAATCTTTATCCACTTATTTAGTATGATAAACTATGGAAACTGAATGTGTTTGTGTATGTACCTGTATTTCGGGTGAGGACAGAGGAGGGGTGTGAGCACCACTACCTCATACTGACAGGTGGTGACCTCAGCGATTGTGAGGATCTCATGTTTTGCCTCCGGGTGGCAGACGTACAGCACTGTGGTAAAGCGAGGTTCATTCTGTCTCAGAGAGCATTCAGTCCCTTGTCCCATCTCTACGGGATAGTATGGTGTCAGCTGACCCTCTATATTTTTTGTTGGCACCTGGGAACACATAGAGTTTTAAAAAATCCTCAGGTGACATACATTTCCTACCTTTATATTTAGATTTATAGTATAACAGCTACAAACCTCTGTGTTGGTGGTTGATCCTTCTGTTTCAGAGTCGCTAGATGTTTCTGATTCTGATGAGCAGATAATATATTGATACAAATTTTTAATACTTTACTAGAATATTTAAAGCAAGAAATACAAACTTAAGCTTACAAATTTGCCAACCTGCACTATCTTTTTTATTCTTGGTACCCAGATAGTATTCCTGAATGTTGATCTTCTGAGGAAGCAGAGACAAATAAGACCATTGAAATGTTTATATTACTTAGAAATATCTCAATATAATCCATCCACATACACTAAAGTTTGGGATCTGTAAGATTTTTTTAAAAGAAATTAATACTTTTATTGAGCAAGGATGTATTAAATGGATCATGTGACACTGAAGACTGGAGCAATGTCTGCTGAAAATTCAGCTTTGCCATCACAGAAATAAATATTAAAATAGAAATCAGTTATTTTAAATTGTAACGATATTTTATAATATTATACTGTATTTTTAAACAAATAAATACAGCCTTGGTGAGCATAAGAGACTTTTTTCAAAAACATTACCAAATCTTACCAATCCCAAACTTTTGAGTGGTACTGTAGGCATTTCCAATATGATATAAGGAATGCTATAAATAATGATCTGGCAGCATACAGCATACATCATAAACAGTGATTTTACCTGCCCCGTCTCCTTGTCTTCATGGTACTGCCGTACATGCTTCCCGTGGCACACTTCATATGTCCAGTATGACTCGATCTGTCATAATTGTAATCAATGCAAAACATATGACTCATCATAACATCTAACCTCAATCATTTATTCAAACATTTGACTTTTTGTAAAAACAAGCTTAATTCTCTTTTAGCAAAATATAAGTTGGGGTGAAATGTGACCTAGACATATTTTGTGAGATATAACCATGTTTATAAACTAGATACAGAAACTGAGACATGAAACTCACTCTGTAGGAGCAGCTGCTCTGTTTGAATAACGGCTCCAGCAGCTCAGCTGGACTCGGCCCACTATACTTCTTCATATCATCCTTCAAAAAAGAGACGGGCAATAAATTGATCAAATAAAACTGAAGTAAACGATACACAGAATGGCTCAAGATAATAATAACTAAAAAATTGGCCATGCATAACCACACCTCCTGGTTGCTGGACAAAGATGGCAATAAACATTTGTACTTTTCTTTTTCCGCAGTTGTCATGATAACATAGTTATCTTCTTTGTACAGGCCTCCTGACGTTGACTGCAGAGAAAGGGATATTATTACATATTAGTGCATATTTAACTTCTGCAGAAGTAAATAACAACAGACAAATCCATGCCCACAGTAAAAGAGAGACAAACCAGACAGCTCTACTTGCCATTTGTGTACTTTAATACTTCATAATGCTGTTAGAGAGAATATTAACACACTACAAGACAGCTCAAAACAAAACACATCCAGCTGTTATGAAGCGAGCTCAGTCAACAAGCTGACAACTAAACAAACACGTATGTATTTACAGCGGTCAAGCGAGACGTCTGGGTTTATTAGATGTTTTGACTCACCAGGGTGAAGTCTGCCCCGGGCCATCTGATTTTGAAGGGGATCTCATCAGAAAACACAGGAGATCCAGCACGAGTCGCAGACACTCCGACCCAAATCAGCCCCAAAAACCAGCGCCAAGACACCCGCATCACCCCTGCTGAGCCTCCAAAGAGCGTTATCGGGACATTAGAAAGAGACAGAGGGAGGAGAAGAGTCAGAAACACGGTTACTACAGGTAATCAGTGAGATCTAATAGCCAACTGACTGTTGATAACTTGACCAGAGTTAAAACAGGAAGCGCATCAGGACTTTGTCATCTTGCCACGTCCATTTCCGGCATCAGACGGAAATTCCCCTCAGCCAATAGCGCGTGGAGGCGCATGAGCCTCTGTTAGTACGGCCATAGACATAACACAGACCACCATACAGACCCTCTTAAACTGCACCTACTCCCATCTCTCCTAAACCATTTCCTGATCCGTCACTTCCCTCTGCAAACCCCTGTCCATTTACAGTCCAGTTGTTGCCAACCGCCTTGGGAGCCAATCGTCTCGCCATCCGTCGACCGCTCCCTGAAGCGGTCTCCAGCCGCTGCCGTGCTCTTGCCTGCTGCTGCTGTCATAACATACGCTGCGATATCAAATTAATACTTAATTGTATTTTTGGCGATTAAGAAAATATTTTTTAAACAAAAAAAAAAAAGCTGTGTTACGCAGCTGTGTAAGATGGTCCATTTGTGCTAATTAATAATATTTGTCTTGTTTATATACAGGTTTATAAATGTAATTTTGTTTAAAACATTTCTTAAAGTATTTTCTCCAATAATTTACTTTAAGTTTGTTGTCTTGTTTATACACAGGTTTAGGATTTTTTTTTTTTTAAACATTTCTATTAAAGCATTTTTCTCCAATAATTTAATGGCACAATGGGCAAAAAAATCAAAATCATCACATTATAATACTTTACAAAATATCCCAGAAAAACGATTCACTGCTAATTTCCAATACATTAGGGCTCAAATAATAGGCATACAATTACTTTTTTCTCCAAAATATTGATTTTATTTTTAATTATGTTGTATGTTTGTATATTTTAAGAAAACAATGTAAATGATTTTGCGAAAACAAAAAACAGTTGAATGTTTAAAATCCATTTAATTGCAGTTATGCACTGTTAAATAAATCATGCCTTGCTACATACAGAGGCATAAATGTTAGTGTAATCACATCCTTTGACAATTTCGAGCTTTTTAACATGCACTACATGCATTTCAATCTTATCTTCTCATTAGACTATTCCCTGATCTTCAGCTTCCCACTGCTGAGTGGCTCTGTCCCATCAGGCTTCAGATAACCTCAGTAACTACTTACATCAGCCAGGGCATCCTTGGTAACTATCATATTTCTCCAGTGTCTTCATTTAAAACTATTAACCACAAATTGCTCTCAAAGCTGGCAGAGATAAGTATTTTCAGATTTTCACCAGAGTTCCTTCTTCACCCCCTGGGTTTTTCAGTGCGTGAGTCCTTAAGCTTTATCCATCTACTATATATGTTTTTAATTTGGATGCAACATGTAAAGGGTATTGTGAATTTAATAGCTTGTGCTATTTTCATAAGCAGCCAATTTAATCTGAATAGTCTATTATCCAGAATAATGCCAGGCAAAAAGAGATTTCATTTCCCTTCTAGTGAAGAGGTTACTATTTTGAGTGTCATACTTGAATGGCCTTTCCACATGGTTTGTGAATCACTGAATAAATTATGTATTTTCATGTCATAGCAGGTCTTTTGATGCTGGTGGAGAGCCTCTCTTAATGTCACTAGAAATGAAAGCAAAGCTGAGAGCTT
>NW_015787184.1:0-4169 GCF_001515625.1 Sinocyclocheilus rhinocerous | reverse complement strand
TATATTTAAATTGTTTCCTAAAACATTTGGAGAGAAAGATACAGTCTTTCAAGCAACATTAGTTTCAGCTGTAATGAGTTATTAAGTAGTGACTTCTGACCTTTTTGTCTGAGAGACCTCAGCCCCTGTTAAAGGGATAGTTGACCCAAAATGTAAATTCTGTCATTATTTACGCAACCTACTGTTGTTCCAAACCTACTATCTTTGTTCTGTGGAATACAAAGGAAGAAATTTTGAAAAATGTTGGTAGCCAAACAGTTTCAGTTTTGACTTCCATAGACACAAAATACAATGGTAGTGAATGGGAACCAAAATTGGTTACCAACATTCTTCAAAATATACATTGTTCATGTTTCTCAAGAGAAAAAAAATGCATACAGGTTTGCAACAACTTGAGGGTAAGTATAAAATGACAGAATTCACATTTTTGGGTGGATTATCTAAATCATCTATGCTCAAATACATTATTAAGATTGAAGCATGGATGACACTTGACATTTCCTAATTTTACTGGTATTAAATAGATATCAACTTCAACATATTCCATAAGTCCCACATTAAATAAGAAGGCCCAGGCATGAAAAAAAAGAGAATATATGCAAAATATTTGTTTTATTGTATTTTTCAAAAATGTGTCCTTACTGGGATTACACACGAATCATTTTTGATGGCAATCAACACTTTGTGGTTTGTGATTGAAGGCTGCTGTTTAGAACGTAGGTCTTGAAAGGAATACAATAGGGTAATTTTTCAATACCTATTATTATTATTTATAGCACGTCGGTCTCTGGAACCCCAGACATTAAGGAAGTAAAGTCAATTTCAACAGATAGACAGCCGCGAGTCCATGTGCGAGCGAGTCTCTCGAGCGCTCGATATCTGAAGGACCTCCTACTTTCGCCTCAGGTTTGGTTGCTAAACCTCAGCTCCTCAAACCACCAGTTACTCCTGCACAGGGGGGAACAGTAGGCTACATCTGACAGCGCCGTATCGAGCTACAGTCACGGAGACGGGATTTGCGCCTGTCACACACGGTAAGATGCGCCTGAGCAGAGTTTCACAAATGCGTGTTAATGAAGGGAACTTACCGAAACATTTTGCGTCTTCGTTTCATAAAATGCTCTTTATATTCTGTCATTATGAATTCAGCCTCGCTCATTCCTGGATGCAGAGGCTCTGAAAGGTGTTACATACTTTTCTTAGTCGTGCATGACATTGAAGACTCCGATGATGTTCAAATCAGATCAGATTCATCTGTTCACTGTTCAGTCCTGTCCGTGATCTTATGGTTAAAATCATCGCTGCTGCATTCTATTCTATTCTATTCTATTCTATAGATTTTATTCTGTTCTATTCTGTATTGACAAATTCAAGTATGTTATGCTGTTTTCCTATTCTATTCTATTCTATTCTACGTTCTGATCCATTCTTTTTTCTGTTTTGTTCGGTTGTGTTCTATTCTATTCTCCTGTTTTTTCTGTTATTTTCTATTTTGACAAATTCAAGTATGTTATGCTGTTTTCCCATTCTATTCTATTCTACATTCTGATCAATCTTCTTTGTTCTGTTTTGTTCTGTTGTATTCTATTCTCCTGTTTTTTTCTGTTATTTTCTATTTTGACAAATTCAAGTGTTATGCTTTCATATTCTATTCTATTCTATTCTATTCTATTCTATTCTACGTTCTGATCCATTCTTTGCTCTGTTCTGTTCTGTTGTATTCTATCCTATTCTCCAGTTTTTTCTGTTATTTTCTATTTTGACAAATTCAAATGTTATGCTGTTTTCCTATTCTATTCTATTCTATTCTATTCTATTCTATTCTGTTGTCCTGTTTTGTTGTTCTATTTTGTTTAATATCTTAATATGACATTTCTTAATGTGTGTGTGTGTGTGTGTGTGTGTGTGTGTGTTTGTTTGTGTATGTACTGTGTGTGTGTGTGTGTGTGTGTGTGTTGCAAGACAGATGAAGTTACTGGTACGGGAACATTTAATCTGAAACTTTAATAACCAATATTTATTTTTGTATGCTTGTTCATCCTAGTTCAGATATGCATATTAGTGATATTAGCAAAGCATGCTGATTAAATGGATTTGATTTGCTTAGTTACTACATCACCTCATTGTCACTCAAGACAGCAAAGAAAACCTGAATTTCCGTACACCAGGGTATGCTACAGTCACATAGCCATTATTCATGCTTTCGCATTTATTATGATGGAAATATGTAAATATCTTTTCATCTCAAGCTAATGGCTCTTTCAGTAAGAGCCGGCCTCTTAACACAAGTGCTCTGTTCTGAAAAAAACAAAAACAAAAAACACCTCAACGAGTGAATACTCAAAGTCATTTCCACCATGTGAATATTATAAGTGCTAGATATTCCTAACCGGTTTGCTGTCCTCATTATAATTGGGCTGTATTTCCCTTCAGAGCTGTTTCTAAGGTCATAAATCCCTAACAACCCAAGGTATCAAAGACAGACATAAACACCGATGCATCAAAAGCTTTGATTCTCATGCGCTGTCTTCACACTCGCTGGAGAAATGGGCAAGTGCTGCTTTTTCACACTCAACTCTACTCATTATCACCTGCCAAAGACATGAAAACTAAAGATACCTGTTACATAAGAGGCATGCAGTTATAAATAGTGCACGAGTACCACAGGTGCACAATCAGGTGCAAAAAAGAACAAATGTAAGCTATATATGTTCTGTGACGTTTTGAATGCAGATCAGATCAACTTCGGCAAGGCTTGACAGAGAACATTTTCTATCATCTGCTTATTTCTACAGATATTGGTAAGAGTTTTTGAGGCCTTCACAAACAAAATGTTTCAGTAAAACAGATACCAAGATATATTTTCTCATTCCATGTTGTTACTGTGATCTTATATAGTCTCAGAGCATCTTAAAAATACGTTTTAGTATTAGTCCTTGATCGCATACTTTGCACTATTCTTTTTTGAATTCTGCATTTGATGCCAGATTTTCTTTTTGGTCCCTTTTGACTTAGAATAACTCATTTGAAAAGCTGTATTTAAATAGTATTTGAGCTTTGCTTCTGAGGTGTGGAATGGTTTAACCCAAGTCTTTGTTCCCTGATTTTTAGGTTTTTTATTACTGCTAAACAATTCATCTGACTTGACATGTGATACAGTTCAATTTGAATGGATGGTTGAACTTAATTGCTTGAAGATTGACAAGATAAGTATTGCTTGTGTGGAGAGGCAGTATTAGCTGTCGCATATATGGTTTTAGTATCAAAATAAGGTCTATTAGCCTTCTTCCTACTACTCTCTGTTAAAACGTGTAAGAGATGGTGTAGAAGTCTAAAAGTGAGATGGCTGATAGAGTGCAGGTGCAGTATGAGCCACCTTTCATCTTTGATGGCTGCCTCTCTGATCTAAAACTAGTTTGTTTCTCTCGTTATAGCCGTGTGAAGTAAGATCTGAGAAGAGGGAGTACAGCATGAACTTTTCAGATGAACTTCCTTTGGGAGATCAAGTGTCTTTAAGAAAAAACTGAAGTGAGATTTTGAGATGTGTCACTTATATAACCTTTATTTTCTTCTAATTTGATCCAGTGCTTTTTGTTGCAAACGATATGACCAGAATTACAAGTGAAGTAATTGAATTTGAATTAGAAAAGTGACATACATTTCAGAATCTCTCAGTATTTGCCATGTCCCTGATGAAGAAGGACCATTTTCGCAAGATTAATTCGATTTTTAAATGTAGGATGGGGGTCCCTAGCATGAGGATGATCATATTTGTGAGTCCATTGCAAAAGATCAGAAACCTCTGCTTTAATGGAAGCAAGAACATCTGAGTCTCTTTATAAAAAGTTGACCATTGAAACAGAATTACTTATTAAATGACCTAAATAGTGCATTAGTGATGTAAGTGGTGCAGAATCTTTAATAGTTTATTTTTATTTTTATTTTTAAATTTATTTAACATATATTTTGTATGTATTGTTTTATCAATTTGTTATTCATTTTACTTAATGTTATATTTAAAGTATTCATTGTAATTTTTTTATGTAATTGTTTATTCTATTTTTATTATACTTATGTATCATCATTTTACCAACTTTTCTTTGTTTTAAATTGGTCCTAAACCAGGATCTTAAAGTCCCCATGAAATCAAAATTAAAGTTTTTTGGGTG
>NW_015787183.1:0-3015 GCF_001515625.1 Sinocyclocheilus rhinocerous | reverse complement strand
TCACAAAAACAAACCTGTGTGTGTGTGTGTGTGTGTGTGTGTTTCCATACATCGGGTCCAGTGGTTCCCTCTCCCGGTGGTCCTCTATTTCCTGGCATCCCCTGCATTCCCTGTGGACCAGGTAAACCCTGAAACACAAAATAAAAAGGGATCAACATGGAAGAATAAACAGCATCCCCCTTCCAATAGAAAGATAATAGCTCTGTGTATTGCTGTATAAGATATTGTTTACTTACAATATTGACTCTAATTTCCATATATATTGTAATGCATATCCAGATAGATAGATAGATAGATAGATAGATAGATAGCCTGGGGTCAGTAAGATTTGTTAAATGTTCATGAAAGAAGTCTCTTATGTCTCTTTTAGGAAGGCTGTAATTTATGGATCAAAAATAAAGTAAAACAGTAATATTGGGAAATACTAATTTAATTTAAAATAGCTGTTTTCTATTTAAATATATTATAAATGTAATTTATTCCTATGATGACAAAGCTGAATTTTCAGAAGCCATTAGTCCAGTATCACACGATCCTTCAGAACTCATTCTAGTATGTTGATGTGGTCCTCAAGAAATATTTCTTATTATTGTCAACATTGAAAAAAATTGTGCAGCTTAATATTTTTGTGGAAACTGTGACACTTTTTTTTTTGGATTCAGGATTTTTTGATGAAAAGAATGTTTAAAAGATCAACTTTTATTTAAAATAGAAATCTTTTATAACATTATAAATATTTGCACTGTCACTTTTGATCAATTTAACGCATCCTTGTTGAATAAAACTAATTTGTTTGAAATGTTTTTAACAGACCCTAAACTTTTGAAAAGGAGTGTGTATCCAGGATTTATTAAGCCTTACGTACAGTATATAGCACTGATTGCTAAAGTACAGTAGCAAAATACATATCTGATACTTTTCCCGAGGAAAACTTGTCTGGCTCTCTGAAATTTCAGTAAAATCATCACATAAATGAAATGCAGTAATTCAGCTTTTGCCCCTGGGGAAACACACACCTGCTTATGATAAAAATGCCTAAAAGGCCTTTCATGCTGATGAAGTCTGATTCTTACTTTTAACAAGATAAAACTTGTGAAAGAAGTTTCATTACCTTCAGTCCGGGAGGTCCTGATGGACCCGGAGGTCCAGAATCACCCTGTAAATAAAGAAAGCAGATTACTGCTACTTTCTCTATTTTCACTATATTTCCTTTCCCTCTCACAAATTCATATGCAGTTTATTTTTATGTTATTCCAAGACTTCTGAAGTCATATCACAGCTTTGTGAGATGAACAGAATACAATTTAAGTCATGTCTTAAATCAACAATAATGTTTGATTTGGTATTAATGATACAACAGACAAAACTTTCAGTAAATAATTACATTTTTATTCATTTGATTATTATATGCGTGTTAATGTGCATGTATGTCTGTTGGAGAGATTGTAGATGTGTGTGTGTGTACAGCTAGAAAAATAAGGCATGTGTAGCTATAAAACAACGCCAGTTCCCCAGTCACACCTGCAGCCACGGTTCAATTGACTCATTAGTTTAATGTGTGGTTGTTTTATTCTCCACATTTCAGTGTTTTTAACCACAGCAAATATAAATGGAAAATTTTGCGTAAACAACTTTCAGAGGACTAGACGTAAACACAATGCTTATTAAATGCAATTTTACACGCTCATGGCAGGAAACTGTAAAACAAGAATGAAACAAACTGCATGCTCTTTTCTTTTAAACCTAATTGGCTAGTAGTTTTGAGAATCCACATGGAACATTTGTAACAAATTTTAGCAAAATTACACTATTCAATAATATATTTGATGTTATCAAACTGATGAATACATTACCTTTGGTCCCTCTTTGCCTTTTCCTGGCAAACCAATTTCTCCTCTTAAACCAGGCTCACCAGTTGGACCAGGGGGTCCAGGGGGACCATATTTACCAGCATCTCCCTGGCGGGATATAAAGAACCATTTTAGACAGGGTGAATTATGATTATGGTTCATAATTACATCAACTTGAGTTAGAGTAATTCATAGATGCTTGGTGTAAAATGACACAACATATCCAACAAAACGTCCACACCAAAAGCTAGACTTGACAGTTTCTTTTAGTGTTACATTTAGTTTATTTCATTAGTTCACTTTCATACCTTCTCTCCTCTCTGTCCAGCAATACCAGGTGGACCGATGCTACCTGGAATACCCTGAAAAAAAAAAAACAATATGTCTAAATTATAAAACTTAAAATTTCCATAAATATTTGCTTTTATAAGTTATAATTACAAAATGAGATGATTAAAAGGAAAAATGGCATGCACCTGTTTAAATGAAAACATAAAAACAAAATTGTAATAGATCTTGTATTTTGGATGTCAGGAATTTTTCAAGAACGTACCACATTGCCTGGCAGCCCTCGGGGCCCCTGAGGGCCCATCAATCCGGGAGGACCCTAAAGAGAGTGAAGAGCATGACAGTGAAAAGTTCTGAAAACAATAAAAACATCATGTGTGATAAGAAGACGAACTCACTGGGTCTCCGTGTCTCCCTGCCTCTCCTTTTTCACCAGCATCACCCTTAGGGCCCTGTCCACACAAACAAGAGAAAGACATCAGACAGTCATGTGTGGAATACAGAAGAAACATCTCAATTGCTCTAAAAATCACTGACTTTCTCACAGATATGACTGGGATATGAAGGTACAGGATTAACAGTGATCATTCTATTCAGTAGACTGTCTCATGTGAATGAAAGCAAGTCAGATGTATTGTAAAACAGCTGGTTAAGATGATGCTTCTGGTTTACCGCAGGTCCCGGTTGTCCTCTGAATCCCTGCTCTCCAGGAAGTCCTCTTTGACCCTGGAAATATGAAGGTAATCAGATTATTTTTTAGTAAAAGGTATGCTATAATACCTTCAAAGTGTGAATATGTATAATTCAAAAGGATAGTCCACTTTCATGTCATTCCAAAACAAATACAAAACAAATGTCCATACTATGCAAGTCAATA
>NW_015787182.1:0-4062 GCF_001515625.1 Sinocyclocheilus rhinocerous | reverse complement strand
TATTTTTAATGCTATATTGTTACTAAAATGGTAATTTCCCTGCATGTTTAGGTAAATTACGTTTTATATATTTTTATATTCGCTATAAAATGGGTACGTTTAGGTTTGGGTGTAGGTTAAGAGGTCTAAAAATCTCAATTGCTTATCAATACAATTACAAAAATGCATTGAAACAAATATCTTAAATATATAAAAGATTCATAAATATGTTATGTTTTTTAGCTAAAAATATGTAGCAATTCTTACGATTGAAACATTGTAATACATCCAAACTATACGTTTCAGCATGAATAAAAATGTACAAAAATGTAAGTTTTGTGCTTGTAAATATTACGTACTAATACAGTATTATGCATAAACCATGAGACCAGGCTGATTTAGATGTTGAAGAGTTGGTTTTGTTGAGTGTTATTGGTATCAACAGAATGTTAAATGAAGTAACAAGCTGAAAAAAACTCTTATTTGGAATTGACTTCATGAGAGCAAATGGTCCTGAGAAAAGTGTTTCATACATGATCGTTGACTTTAAATGTTCTGTTGAAGACGCATGTGTTGAATGTTAGTAAGTGTGTCTGGTGCATCTGAAAGAAACATTCTGGTCTTTTTCAGAGAAGACACTTTTTCAGAGAAGACACTTCTTCAGTTCTTATTTAGCCTATTTTAACATACCAGATTATTATTTTTTTTTTCAACATCAGAACATTTTTTTCCCCCAAAATGTAATTGATGTCCCCTCACATTTGATGAAGATTAGTAGCCCAATACAAGCTGTTTACATGCAGGGGGTCGCTCTCTCATAGAGGCCGATGTGTTGAGATCACATGACCTGTAGCTATCTCTTACAATTTGCTAACTCATTTTATTACTCTTTATGATAATACATTTAATTTATACACTGAAAAACATTTGGTGTATGATTTTACATTTACAGTTTTTGCAAAGAAACGACAAGTAACAAATTACATTTTAAGTAGAAAGATAGTATTTTCTTCATGTTCCAATAACAACCCAGGCTCATTGTAAATACGTGACTCTGTGGGTATCTTTTCTGATGTAGTAAACTTGCTTGGTAGCGCACCCGGTACAACACTGCACTTGTGAGGTGAAGCGTTTGGGTAGAAGTCCCATGAAACACGAGTCACATTAAAAGAGCTCAAAGACTTGTAGAAGCCAGATAAAATGACATGGCTGCTTCAGCAAATGCGTTGTTATCTCATATTTGATTTGTTAACACTATCGGTTTGGTTTAGTGTAGGTAGTGCATTATTTTCAAACGTGATAGTGCATTAACCTTTTACAGCCACTCACCGTACATTTTTATGCTGCTACATACAACAAACAATGTAATAAAATGTTGAGTTATGTGTAACTGTTTCTGAGAAAATTAAACATTCTATTTAGCGACAGACATTGGACTTTATATATTCACATACAGTATACATACTGTATATTCAGAGAATATCTTGATGCACCTCTTAAAGTGGACATTTTGGCTTCAATTCAATGTTAAACGCTTATGTGTGGATGCTGTGTTCATAGCATTGTCAAATATGCATAAAAATCCCTTTTTCCAGTGAGCATGCATGTTGGAAATGTTAGAAATGATTTCAGATCTGACTAATAATAATGTTATACTTTCCTCTGTTATAAGCATTACATAAGCATTACGGCAGCGCTGTGAGTGAGTCATATGAAGCTGTATTTCATCATGCTGCGCCTGTAATTGCTTGTTATACATTCGAGCGCTTGACTCTTTCCACAGCACTGAATGAGCTCCATTACATCTGCATTAAGGAATTACATCTATGTCTAAGAGGGAAAATGTAAATTAAATTATGGTGCCATTGATGGCTTAGATTTATCAGGGCTTTTAGCTTTTGAGAAATGTCTGTCTTCATAATGTCAATGATATCATCAATTGCTGCATAAAATACTTCAATCAGTTACATTCAATGTTATTACGTGCACAACTTCTATTCCATCATAAACAGACTCTGATTCTGATTGGATGAGAGCATTTGAAGTTGCTGTAAATGTCTGTCTGCTCACACCTGTGATGCACATTCTACAGTAAATTTATGAACAAAGCTGCTGTTTCTTGGCAACCGTAAACAGCTACGGTTAAGTTAATGAACTGTATTACCTGTTAATTACAATTACTAATAGTATTACATTTTTACTATTTATTGAACATTATCATAATTTATCATATTGTTATGATTTTCTATAATTTTCTGCGGTTTTCTAAAAGTAGCATTACAGTGATTTTATCACAGGTAAAGGATGTTCTTGAAACTGATGCCAGAGTGTGTCTAAATTGCAATGGTATTAATTCATTCATTCATACTGGCACATTTTTTCTTGGCAAAATTGCACCGGGCAACATTTAAAATGGCCTGTTTAGGTTTCCAGCTTAACCATTCATACTTGAAGCTGAACTAGTCACCAAACAATCTGTAGAAATAATTTTTCAAACAGGTTTCCTGGAAACACCCCTGTCTGCCGCTGGTCAGACAAACAGATAGTCTTTCTCCATTGGCTGGTTGTGAAAGCGTCAATGCTTATAGTTTACTGAGGATTCGGCCTACAAATGGTTTATTCACAGTGACTTAGCATATTTTTGCAGAACATGAGAAAGTATTTTAATATTAAAAAAAAGAATTAAACACACCATCTTTAATTGGTTTTGGTTGAAATAATTATCCTTCAGTGTGGTTACTCGCAGCTTCATTAGCACCTTAGACCAGCTTGTGTTTTACATGCTCAAACATATTTTTGTAGCAACAGTGGCTTTCTTATTTTCATCATGGTTGCATCTTTCGGCCTCTGTTATCAGAGCTTGTCTGTCTGAGTTCAGTACGGTCTGTTTGAAGTAGGTCAGGCCTGCATTTCTAATGATGGTACGGTCTGCTGACCTCATAGCCCGTCTGTCTGCCCTGCCCCATAATAACCTCAATTGCCTGGTGACACAATGACATACGACCCTGTTAGAGCTGCAGTCAAATCAGTGGACCTTGCGTCGGCTCGTGGATCTGACGGGCCTCCAGGGCTCCGGTGCGCTGGCAGAGGACCAGCATCAATCAAGGCCAGACGGGATCGTCATCCCACGGCTGCGTGACAAAACTCACCGGCAGAGGGACACGCGAATGCCATGTGTGCGTGATGACCTGAACTCAAGGAGTTTCTTCACGTGCAGGAAGATGGAGCACTCTTCAGGCTTTGGGAAGATGGAGGGTTTTCCACAAAAACAGCAAAGCATCATGTTTGAATTACAGAGATACTGTGAATGAAAGTCAATAAGAAGAAAATTATAATTACTTTATTGCAATTACAACACTGAGATGCGGCTATACGGAAATTATTTAGTCTGAAAAATGTTTGTGTAACAGATTGAATTTGCTCATCAAGCAAACATTTACAGTACAAATTCAGCTTAACATCTGAACATCTAAAATGATCACAGCACAATATTTGAACTGCATGTATTTCTTGCTGAAAAAAAAGAAATTTTCTGTGCTATCATAACCAGTACCATAAACATACATCTATGCCTTTAAATAAAGTATTCATGGCTACACATGACCCATACGTCTAAAGTTGGGGGATCATAGATTTTCTAATGGGAACATATGTGGAATGTAAAAACATTATAAAGATCAGCCGAGTTCAAATGTCTCTTTCAGAGGCCTGAGAAAATGACAGAAACACAAAGAACCCGGGTTCAGACGACTGTTTTTCCACTCACAGTGTGTCTGTTCGTTTCATTTTTCATGAGAGCAAGTTGGCGAACTCTGGCTGTTCCATGTTATTTGATTATTAGAAAACCATCCAGCTGTGGATTTGCACTCATCCATATCTGGATGACAATCTGGAGAAGTGTTACTTTCTCAAATAAGTAACAGAAATATTAATGCCATTTCAAGAATCACATCCGGCTGTACTTCTGTCTGACAAGCAAAATACATTACAGACATATACAACGAAAATATGGATGAACATTGCTGGTGGAGCTACTTTGAAACTGGTTCCTCATGATATAAGTGACTAATGTAGAGCAGTTCA
>NW_015787181.1:0-3806 GCF_001515625.1 Sinocyclocheilus rhinocerous | reverse complement strand
CAAAATAATGTTCTTTTTAGCAACATCATATGACCCCTTTACTATTGAGCAAACTGGAGCTTTTTTTTCTTCCAGTTTTTCAATAAGTACAATTCATTTGAAATAAAACATCTTTTGTAAGTTTTAACTGTCACTTAATTTAATTCATCCCTGCAAAAAAATATATTTTTTCATTTCTTTTAAGCTTTGGCACAGATCTTTGAATGGTAGTGTATCGTTGCACCGACAAAAATATTAAGCAGCGCAACTCTTTTCGACATTGATGGAATATGATTCTTGTAGGTTTAAACAGTTTCCAGATCTGTAAAGCTTATTTTTACAATTTTACAAAGTTGTCTTTAAAATACAGTATCCTGAAAAAGGGACTTTTGTTTAAGTGGAATTGGTGCATTTGATGTTGGGGTTCTCTACAGAGGTTTTCTAATGCATTAATTCTACTTGACCAGTAGGTGGCAGTGCTGCATTTGTCAATCTGTAATTTAGGATCCAAACTGGAATTATTTTTTTCCCTCTCTCCATTTAAAAAATGCATAATTTGGTAGTGCTGATTAGTGAAGTTAAGACTTATGGGTTGATTGATACTATAAATGTGTACTAATGTCAACCTAGTTCTCAAAGTAGATCTTAAATATAAGATTTCAGTCCCACATGGTGGTATGTGGAAGGAGGGATTTCTAAAATGAGGGGCCATTAGTGTCTGGAGGAGCTTATAAATGTTCTCTTCCTCACTCCATTGACAGGCAGTCACATGCCTTTGCTGTTCTCCAAAGGGTCATAGTTTGGTTGGTTTGGCTATGACCCCATTAACCCCAACTGGTAGATTCCATAACTACACCATCTGGCAGCAAAAAACATCTTTCTCCATTAATAGTTCTGACACAGCAGGACTCTAAAAAGCCGACCTCTATTAAAATATCTATAGCATGATGAAATAGCAATACAGATGTTCCTTGCAAAAAAGACTTAAGTATATAATTGGTGAAAGAGATTTTTTGCTGCCAGATGGTGTAGTTACCACATCTATCAGCAGGGGGCACGTGGGACTCTTCTAACCAGCTAAATGTTAGTTATTTACAGCTAAATGGATCAAAACCAACCCCGAACTTGAACGCAGTGTAAGAGGCTGGAAGAGTGGCAAAGTGTGTGTGAGCTGGGAAAGGACCTGCCAGTTGAGTCTGTGTGAATCATCCAGAAATCACAGGTGTGTGGAGGATGACCAGCGTCTGCGTTTACATAACCTCCTGTTTCTCCTCCCCCTATACACATCTCACTGACGCTACAAAAATAACACCCCAACACCAACTGGAACTCATCTCCTCATCAGGAGGTAATCTGAACACGGCACGAGAGATTGCCTTGGCACAGCTCATTTAAGCTCACACATTAGCATGAGGATTTTCTCACTGACACTTTATCTACACATTAGTATATTACATCTGAATGGGGTCAATATGAGAAACGTGGGCTTAATGTGTTATAGTAGATTCACTTCCAGCCATCCAGTAGCTTGACTAAATGGATAAACACTGCCACTGAATGGAATTGTCTTGTAAGGAGTGTGTTATAGGTGTGATGATTTTAAGGAATGTTTACCATAACATATGACCATTTATTTTTGTCATGTCATGCTGTCATTCTCAGAGTTCATATGTGGTTTTGAAAGTGTTATATTGTGGATTTAGCTGCTCTAATTTTTTGTTGAATTCACTGTGAAGCCATAGTATCCGTGTGTTTATGAATAATCACTAATGCTGGAATCCAGCAATATTAACGTTGTTCTGTTAAAACAAGCCCATATAAGACTCACCCTGCTGTAACAGATGAACATGTAGTATAAGAAACTGAATTCTACTACTTAAATGTTCCTATTAGAATCAAAGATGAATAAATATAACCTAGGCTCATTGGAAATATGTGCCTCTACCTACATCTTGCAAAATTCCACAATGTTCCTATAATTCACTGCATTTTCTGGCTATAATGACCATTAGTAGTAGTAAAACCTCAAAACACTTTTGACACAGTGCATGATTTGACATTTACTACATATGTGAGGCTTTTCTGACATAGTAAGCTTGCTCAGTAGCTCACCTGGTACAGCATTGCACTTTGCCATTAAAAAGCTCTTGTAGAAGTAAGTTAATGGCATGGATGCTTCAGAAAATGCTTTTTTTCTCATGTTTGTTTTTGCTCCCACTTTCGGTTAGGTTTAGGGTATGGTATAGTGTAGGTAGTTCATTCTTTTCAAGCAAGAAAGAGCATTAACCTTTTAGCGCCAAATTCACGTTTATCGATCAAACTGATCCGGTAAAACTGAACACACTTTTAACACCACTTATTGGACATTTTACTTTGAAGGTGTCACAAAACCTGCAACAAGCAATATCCTTTTGTTGAAATGTTGCCACAGGCACGTTTTTTTTTTTCCAACGAGATTGGGATAAATAATAAAGAAGACACTAAAATCATTTTTTTTAGTTATTTTACAGTTGAGTATAGTTCAAAATGTTCACATAGTTGTATTGAGGCAATCTCTATCTATCATCATATCTATCTGTCAGAGGTAAGGAAATGGCAATGGCCTGCTTAGGCTTTTAATTTGGCCACAGTTCTCATTTACATCACACTGTATTTCCTCTCTGGTGATAAACTTGGGGAACAATGTCTTGGCATGTCTGATCCATCCCTGTCAGCCATGTTAATTAAAAAACAATTAAATAACATGACATTCCAAAGCTGGCCTCTTTTAAATCAATGATAAAAAATTGATAAACCAAATCAGCTTTGCAAAATCAAATTGGTTTTGTTTTTAGATCTATTCTTCAGTATTGAATCATTGAATCATTGTAAAAGTTTCAGGAACCAACTATTCTCATACTCAATGTTTAGTTTTTCCTGGACAGTTCTGCTATATTTCATTTATAAGAATGCTGTGTCTGTGTTCCCTCTTTGAAGTATTGCTTTGTAATGTAACTGTCATGTAAAAGTTCTATTTCATGCTGTATGGCTACTGGACAAAGTTGTTTTGTATGGTATCATATTTTTATTCATTTGGATAAAGTACTATTTGTTTAACCTCCTCATTATTGCAGTGGAGGAGCTGTGTATCATGTGTTGATATAGTGTGAGAAAGAGTAAGCGAGAAACGGAAGCATGACTGAATTTTGGAAGTGTCTCCTACACCCCCTCCATCCCCCTGTGTTTGTGAACTAAAGCTCTTGCGGGAAACAGAGGGTAATGGGTTTAGAGTTCAGCTGTGCCTCTTTGAGGAAGCCTCTCCTCAGGACAGAGAGCTGCTAAACGATCGTGGGAAAGGGGGAGGGGCTTCGGCAGAATCTGCCACCACTTTACTCCGTCCTACAAACTTATGAAGACCTGAGGGAGCAAAACCCTGCAGCTCTGGAAAACAAAATGAGCTGCTCAACCTTTAAATAGGTAGTTAGCAAACCTAAACCAAAAAACGCATGTTCTTGCAGACACTTGATGATTCCTTTTGGCATTTAAAAATATCAGACTGAACCACCATGTAAAAATAATGCATCCCAACTAGAGTTAAATTTGGAATATTCCTGTTAAATTTCTCAGACTTCCGACCGTGAAGGACTCGGACGGAGTTCCACTCGGAAAATTAGGCTACTTATAAAAACTAAAATAGCAATGCCACTGTTACTTTTGTATCAGCGAAGGCATCTTCTAACTAAATTGTGGATGATAAATTATGCTATAAAGTGTTATGATTTATTTGTTTATTTATTTGCAGGTGTACACATTTTAACAGACTGGAACATTTTCAGAATCTACGTTCC
>NW_015787180.1:0-3901 GCF_001515625.1 Sinocyclocheilus rhinocerous | reverse complement strand
TAAAATAAAATAAAATAAAATAAAATAATAATTTAAGAATTGCTTTATTTAATAAATAATTATTAAATAAATAATTAAACTTCAAACTTATTTGCAAATTATTTTAATTATTTGTGGTTAACAGCTTGTTATCGGTGAATAATGGCTTAAATTTAGGTCTGTTCTTCACACTAAGCTATTATATGACTCAAGAACACTTAGAATGCTTTTCCATCCAAAAGCTCCCTGTGATTTTGAGCAAATGATTTTAATTTTTGGCTGAACTATTTGTTTATTGCAATATACTGCAAATTTGCTTGCAAAATACAACCCATTTGATGATAATACAAATTTCATTTGCATTAAAATAACCTGAGAAAATGCAATATACAAGTCATCTAATACAAAGATGTAAAAGCACACTGCAGTATAATGATATAATAAGTGGTGTACAGTCAGTTATCATACAGCTCATGTAATGAAGTGATGTGAGGTCAGTGCTGTATCGGCTATTAAACACATTCCCGTTTTGTCAGCAATTGATTTTAATATCACTTCTTTTTGCTCCACTTGTTTTCTTACTCCTGTGGCCTTTATGGTCCTTGTATTTCGAGGCCAACAATGTGAAAAGCTGCCAGATCCACACCACATGACCACAAGCTTGTGTCTTATTGGCTGGTGAGTTTTATCCAATCAAACACAAGAAAAAAACAAAATGACCTACAGGTTCTCTCTCTTTATATCCCTGGTGTGAATAGGTTAGTATGGGTTCTTTTGATTTTAAATCTTGTTTGCATTTGGTGCGAATAGACCTTTAATCCATATTCTCAAAGTCAATAGGAAATCAGAAAAGACTTGATTTGCTTTCCTAATACTCATTTCTGGTCTTATTGGAAAAGATTCATCTGTGTACGTAATTTTAAAAAGGAAAAAAGGTTTGTCATTAGATCTTTTTATTTGTCAACCACTGGTTATATACTGTAGAAACACAGTATCACTTTGCAACAAGGTTCCATTAGTTAACATTAGTTATTGCATTAATATTAACTTACAATGAGCAATACATTTCTTACATGATTTATTCATCTTAATTGGTAATGTTAATAAAAATACAACTGTTGTTTGTTAGCTCATGTTAACTCAAGTCCATTAAATCAGAGGTTCTCAAAGGTCTTCATGACAACCTGTCCAAACAAAAGTTTGGGTAATAATAATAATAATAAACGGTATTTTTCAGGAATTATCACCTTTTTTATTTTAACAGTAAACCTCTGTTGTTTGGTACTTTTGTTTGCCAAAAAAAAAAGTAATTGTTAAATTTTAAAGTAATTGTAAAAAAAACAAAAAAAAGTAATTGTAAAAGTTTTTTTTTAAAACATTTCATGGTGCTATATTATTATAAAATAAATAATTAAGTTATTTTAGGATTTTTTTTTTTAATGTTATTGATTCAGCTCTTTAGATACGCTTTTTGATTATTAAAATTGAAATAAACCATTAAAACTGAATCCAGAAAAAAAAAGAAAAACACTGAATTTGGGAAAAATAAAACGGAATTTGAGTAAAAAATAAAACAGATTTCATAGAGCCCTAAAAATGAAATGACTGATTAATTTATTAAATTGATCAAGTTTTATGATTTCAGTTAATTACACATGCTTTTTGATTAAATTTGAATTTAACCCTAAAAAGTCCAAATCAATTAAAACATGACCAGAGACACTTTCTGATATCACTGAATATCAGAAATGCATCACATTTTGTCAGTAAAATGGCTTTCTAATGCCATTTCATGTCGACTTTAAGCAGTTATGTCCAGGATTATGGAAAGAGTCAGAGATTTAGCAGTATGTGCATATGTCACAGAGATTATCACAGAACACACATCACCTTTATAGTGAAGCAGAGCATTAGCCTGAATACTTGCTCATATTTCTTACCTCTTTCATAGATGAGCATGCAGCTGTGGGTTAGTTAATCCGTGTCTAGACTAGAGGGCGACCAAGAGCCGTGTTCTGCATTAACATCCAGAAATCATGCTTCCCTCCGGCTCTGGTTCATCTCATCTCTCCTCTCACACGCCCCTTTTCTGTTGTAACATGGGCAAAAAGAGTCTGGAACGGCAATTTAGCTGGGAGGCGAGACAAATTAGCGGCTGTTTGCGGGATTACATGACACATCCCCTGTTTCCTGAGTGATACAGAAATCATAATAAAAGCTTTGGAAATAGCACAGCGGATAAATTAAGCTGGCAGAGCTCTCAGCTATCAGCTCTAAACCAATCACAAATGATAATCATATTTTACAAGGACACAGAGACTGTAAAAGATCGTGCTAACTGTAGACTTGGTGAGCTTTGGATATTGTGTTGAAGATCAGTGTTTGATTACATTCATTTTTCTCCTGCAAATTACAGGGAGAAAGTTTAGCAATGAGTGCAATCATATTCTATAATGTGGTATAATGTAATGTTTTGTTTTCTGAAGAAAATGTGTGTGGTGTTTTTTGTCTGTGCAAAACTCACGTCCATTAGGCTCATTTATTCTAGAGGGTTGCTAGGTTGTTGCTAAGTAGTTTATGGGATGTTCTGCATGATTTGTAGGTGGTTGCTATGGCATAGATAGACGGTATTTGGAACGGTTATGGTTATGGCATCAGTGTTAGTTTAGTATCATCTATATACTATGACTGTTTATTATTAATACTTTTACTCCCTTTTTTAATTGTAAGTTTTCTTTTTATTTCAATTACATTTTTAGTAATTTTGTGATGTACTGTTGTTATTTATTTATTTAGTATTTAGGTTTAGTTTACTTTTAGTTCCGTTTTAATTTCAGGTTAGTTTTTTAGTGCTTCAACTTAAACATATTTCAGTTAGTTGCCAAGGCAACATTTATCATTTTTCCTTTAAATTTTAATTACATTTTTAGTAATTTTGTTACATGCTTTTGTCATTTTTATTTATTTCTTTATTTATTTTTCCCAAATATTGCTATTTAGGTTTGATTTACTTTTAGTATAGTTTTAATTTCCAATTAGTGCTTCTTAAACTTATTTCAAATACAGTAGCTTCGAATGCAACATTTTTCATCTAAGATTTTCATCTAATATTTTTATTGTATTTCAACTTCATGCTAATTGGCAAAATGTTTTTAATAGTTTTTATTGTATGTAATGATTGTAACTCTGTATGGCATTGGTAAACGATTGCTCAGTGATTTCTGGGGAGTTGCTACTGTATGTAGTTTCTAGGATTACATGATTGCTTAAGAATTCTGAATGTATTCATGTATTGCTATGCATTTAATAGGGTTTTGAGGGTAGCTAGATTTCTAGGGTGTTCTAGGTTGTTCATTGCTATAGTAGGAGGATTATAGAGTTGCTGTGATTTGAGAAATCACAATTGCTGAAGGGCAATGCACAAGCTCAACTTTAATACTCAGTGCTAAAGGTTTGTTGCATGTACTAGAGATGTTTGCATTAGAAAACACAACGAATTAGAGGATGAATGGAATGGACAGAATGAGAGAGAGGTTAAAACGAGAGGACATTGATGCAAGGTTTAATAGCTGCAAGTCAGTCTTCGATTCTGTTACACACACACACATTCATCCCGCCTTCCTGCTGTGCATCTCATCCTTTCCCATCCTTCCTTCTCTCTCTCTGTCTCTCGTTCTCTCTCTCTCTCGTGTCACGTGTGCAGGTCTGTGAATCGCAGCAGCGGCTTTGTGCATCTCTTTCTGTGTGAGCGAGAGAGAGGCTCAGGGCTGCACTCCTCCAAGGGCTTCTCGTACTCTCTCTATTCACACACGCGCATCCCGTGCATCCAGACAGGGGGCTTTCACCGTCCCAGACACACCGTCTGCTGCGACTTCTGTCTGGGAGAGCCGGACAGAGAGGAGGGATTTTACCCAGGATCCTT
>NW_015787179.1:0-4049 GCF_001515625.1 Sinocyclocheilus rhinocerous | reverse complement strand
TACGTCAAAGTACCACGAGTGTTAGGGAGTGCCCTGACTCACTCTTCCACACACATACACACACTCATTCCTGAATAGTGTGAACTACATGCGTGCACACAAACGCATACTTGAGAACACACTCACCTCTGCTTTAAATTTAACCCACAATAGAATGAGATTACACACATACGGACACAGTTAGACTGTCAGACGAGTTTACAAACACTTCAGTCTCTAGCATGTGCTGAACTTTCTGGAACAATACCAATCATTCCTGTGATGACACTTCTCATCTAGTCCAATCCTTTATGCTAAATTATATAGCTTCCTGTTGGTTTACACCCACGCTCATTATTTAAATACAGTCCTACTGAGTGTATACTTCATTTGCAGCATTATTTTGATCATAGGAAATGTAAGCATGTGTGTGTCAGCGTCAGATGAATCAGTCTTATCACAGGATTTATAATGACATTTCATTTCAGCACTTTTTTATGCGTGGGCGTTGAATGATGGCACTGTTTTTAGCAATGTGTGATGAAATATGTTTTTTCAAAAATACATTTAGAATCTCAAATCGAGCCAATCTGTATTTCTTTTCAACAAGGAAATAAAAAACGCTCCCCGAAACATGAATGAATCACCTATAAGACAGAGACATCACCTATAAGACAGAGACAGATAGGGGAAAATTAGTGACACTAAAAACAAGTTAACAGTTGAAGGAGGGAAGGACATATTATAATGTTACATATAGGTTATGTCACAGGAAATGGGATGAACAGCTTGGCAGATGTGACATAAATCACCTCTAATTTGATACATTCCAAGAGTGTAGGCACATGAAGTGACAAAGTGACTATGGACCTTCTAAGACCAGTAAAAACCGACACAAACCAGTATAGTAAAAACAGGTTAAAACAACCACAAACATGTCGCCTCAGACCAGCAGCGTCAGAGAAAGCGTCATTAGTACAACTGAAACCTGCTCAAAACCGGGACAATGTCCCGTATACTGTATATACAGTAAGTACAGATGGAAGCATATTTATGGCAACCGAGTTGTAAAAACATTTAAGAAAATTCTGTGTGAGATCGTAAGACTGCAAATGTGCTCCAAATGATTTATTTGAAGCGGTGAGGTTTTGTTATTTGGGCAAGTTAATGCTACAGGAAATGCCTGGGTACCAGCTGTACTGTGCTGACACACACTCAAGCACGTACACAAGAAAACATTACGGCTCAGGACTCCTGTCATGACTAGAGCATCTTACAGATACAGATGTGTTTTCAGAAAGCCTATGGATTTATATCTGCATTTTTGCACTGTGAACATGCTTGCACGAGGATGGGGTTCCTTAAAAGAGCACAAGTATTTGAACAATCACTGTTATTTGAATATTAGATTCCAATTACACGAGTTCAGACAAGTTATAAAAAAAAAGTTTTAGTTTGCTTATTGGGGAAAAACCCAGCTGAAATTAAGGCCAAGAAGTGAGTTACTGATCATGAAGCGCCCTCTACTGGTCATGAGAAGTTCTTATGTGTGAAATAAGTCAAAGGGCACGGAACAAAAACTTCACTTCTAACATATTGGCAGCAAAGGGATGCTATATGGAGTTTTTGTAAAATTCTGTGGGGAAAAAAATACAAAGGTATTTTTAGTGTAAAATAAAAAAAATAGTTTTGTTACAATTTAAATGTATAAAAACAATTATGAATATTTTAAATATAATTTAATGTTTATAGATTATACAAATTATTTTTAAATGCTCATCTCATCTTCCTTGCATATCAAAATATAAATATATACTGCCATTACATCTCATAAGGTTGTTCTGCAGAGGTAGGCTAACATTAGACAACTGAAAATAGTAGCTGGGGGCCTTAGCGTAATTTCGCATTATAACACCAATAACCTGGTTCACCTTCTTTTGGTCTCGGGACGGTCTGGCCAGAGGTTTAGAGGTCCCTGGCAGTCTGGGCCCCAGTCTATAATCCAGACCGGCATAGATTTTATTATAATTTAAATGTGAGCTTGAATTAAATAGTAAGAGGATGATGAAAACTGCACATGAAACAAGCTCAAACTACACCGTACATCACATAGATTTTTGAGTCTGTAATCTATGATTTAGATTAACTTTACAATTATAACACTCACAGAGAGCTTTCATTCATATTAAAGTTCTCAAGATGAGATTTTATAAAAATCAGAAAAACTCCTCTCATCACATGATGGAATAAGAACGAAGAAAGAACAAACTCAAAAACAGAAGAATCAGAGATTTATATGTTTATTAACACAGCGTCTGCTTTGTATTCTGTCCAAAAAATACAATTTCAAATGTCAATACATCCAACTGGAACAAAGCATATGCTTTTCTTACAAAAAAACAAACAAACAAACAGATAAATCAACATTAAAAAGGACACTACAGGATGCTGGGAGGGGGGAAAAGAAATTCTTAAGCCTCATATACAAAGGCCAAGGAAGTCTGATGTCTACCAGTCCAAAGATAACTGAAAGAAGACAAACAATGACACAGACAAATACAATTCTCTATATATGTGTATGTAAATAAAGCCGGCAAGAGAATTTACATTCTGTGGTCCAGCAAAGGGACCGAATTCTGAGTCACTTCGATGAATGGTGACACTCTGTTACAACAGAACCTTCAAACCAAACATCAACAGCTTCAGTGTGTCAAACATTGAACCTCTACAAGCAGAAAAAAACCTCCTAGCGACCCAAAAATGGCCATTCTGGACTGGTCAAGCAGCAGTCAAAGAGTCACCACACAAAGCGAAGTCACAATTAAAAGCGTTTCAGGCCTCAATACACAAGAGGCTTCATTTGTTTTGAGGTTACTGCATTAGACTTGTTCACACATTGTTCAAAAGTAACAGTTCTGCAGCGTGGTTTGATTTGAAAGAAATGTTTATGCCCGTCTGCCGTTAATCTCTCTGGATAATAATTACTATGACAATAATATAATAAAACAGTAAAACACAAAGACAGCTCACTGTCACTGGTCGTTTCCCTCTTTGCATTCATTCAGTGCTGGTGTTTTGTTTGTTTACATTTTTTGGTAAGTCTGACCTCCTGCGCTCAACGCACACCATTTAGGTCATGTGACAAGGGACAGAAGCATGAATGTATCTGTATTGCAGCAGGAAAAAAGGTAAAAATAAAAGTTGAACCCTGTCCCATGAGTCACCGTCCTCTAAAAGGGGAATAACAAGTGAAAAATCTCATTGTACTTAATACTGCCACCTGCTGCCACATTTTTGTTGTAACAATCACTCAGTCAGGTTAACTTGCTTTACCTTGATTTCCAGAGCTGGCATTAAGTGAAATGCACGAAAATTTGGACATAAAAATCCATGAGGTCTAGTAAGAATGCTTGCTTGATTTGAAGTGATTTTAGTATTTCAGTTTAATTAAAAAATGAAATGCGAGTTCTGGATAAACTAAATGGCCACAGCAGGGCCTCTGGAGAACCAACTGAAGTTTGTTCTGAATGTGGCATCCAGCTCCAGCATTTTAAATGGTCTGATTTGACAAAGGGAACCAACGAACGAACGAACGAGAGGCCGGTGCATCAGTCACTTGATCTTTTTTCTCACACAGACAAAGTGCCAGTGTCACCTTTGGGGTATAAACTAAAGCTGAGGCTGGAAAAAAAGAATGAAAAGAAAAAGCTTTTGGGATGTTTTCTGCTGTGACAGTAGCCTAACAAAGCACTTGATGGTATCAGACATCCCAGACTACTCGTGATCTCCCTTTTCTCCAAGACACACAAATACAAACAGGTTTTCAATCAGGTACAGCAGATTTGTGTTTTCAGCATGTATAAGAGAAGCTCACCTCCTGTGCAGCTCCTTCTGAGACTTACAAATGCAACAAAAAAAATGATTGAGATACATACACACACACACACACACGAAAAGTTCCCTTACTTACTGCAGCAATAACAGAGTCTTTTGGATTTTCTGTTACCTGTGTTTAACGTTTGGGTAGCAACACCTGAATTGTGAGGCCCTGAGGTTTTAAACGGACACAC
>NW_015787178.1:0-3779 GCF_001515625.1 Sinocyclocheilus rhinocerous | reverse complement strand
TGTCATTGTGCTATGGGCGTCCCGAGTTCGAATCCTGGCTTGTGGACCTTTCCTGATCCTACCCCCTCTCTCTCTCTCCCCCCCACTTCGTTTCCTGTTATTATTACTGTCTTGTCAGAATAAAGGCAAAAACAGCAAAAATAAATATTAAAACAAAAATCCTTTCAGGGCGAATTATTGCTTTTACAATTTAAAAAATATATATTAAATTATAAAATGAAAAACATTTCTGGGAAAAATATTCCTTTTAAAATAAAATTAAATAAAAATTTCTGCTTAAACTATTCTATTCTCTCTCTTTAAACTATTCTCACAAACACATTCATATATAAATCATTTTACTGGTGTTCATGCCTCTGTATAAATACACATAAGTGTATGTTGCACAGAGCTTGTGGGCCTTGGGGTGGTTAGAGCCAAAAATAGAGCGTGAAAGCACGAGAAATGGATGACATAAAACTGCTTAAGCCCTCTGTACATTTTTCCATCAGGAAAAAAGTGTCACTTCATTCTGGTTTCAGACTCTGACTGCACTCTAGCCAGCACTGAGAGGCCGCTGGCTCCTCCACAGAATCGCACCGTCTGTGCGCCAGTCTGTGAAAGCTCCATCAATATCTGCTCAGACTCAGGCAGTTTGTTCTTGTTGCAGTTTGTATGCACGTGTTGACAGGAACCTTTCGTGCTGTAATGGAATACATTGAAATTGACGGGGGAGGCCGACCCCTTCGGATGAGTGCAGTTGCCTTTGTACACACACACACTCATATGCGTTCAACACAAGTTAAGGCTCCTGATATGACAGCACACACACTTCCATGTTTTCTGTCATCAGGTCACATGTACCATACACACAGTCAAGACAACATATGCCTGCCATTAGCCAAACACACACACTCGCACATTTTCTCTGGTTCTCCTCTAGTCTGTGAGACAGAGGCCTGCAGGCAGTGCTGGCACAGTCCATGTGTGAAATTGGACTTTTCTGCAAAGATTTGCCGTGAAATACTATGTTTGTTTGGGCTTAGGCTGCATTAGTGCGTCATTTCTGCACATAGTATGACACAAAGTCACATCCAGACTATTTAATATTATGCTGTGACCAAGCGACAAACCCTCTGTCTTCAGATAAATCTGAGTTTATCCCTACCAGCTGCAACTGTGACAAGCAACAAAATCTTCTGTTGGTCACCTGGTTTCTATTTTTGTAATACTAATGAGCTCCGCCCACAGTGAAATCTCATTGGTCCATAATCCTGCTCCACATAAATGTACAATAAGGGTTCTGGGTTCACAGTGCACGATTTTCAAAGTCATCTTTCCCTTGCCCTGTATCTTGCTTTTTCATTGGCTGTAGGTTGTTGCCGATGTCATTTCCAGTCAAAACACATTTCACACTGCAGGACTTTTGAGGTCCTAAATAACTAAAAAACTATACAAATAAATCAGTATAAATAACTATAAAACTATAAAAGAACATCTGAATCGTTTCTTGTGAATGCCGGCTTTGCACCATGATCCATTTCAAAGGGTTTGTTCACCAAAAAATTTAATTTACTCACATTTATTAAATAATAAAATACATTTTCTTTCTTTTTTTTTTTTTCAATTTAACAAAAACAAATGGATAATAAAGTAGCTAAGGTGTATTTTTTGTGTTTACCATCCATTAAAAGTTCATTCATCCAAAACACTGACTGTTCAAAAAGTAAAAGAAATACATGAATCAATCAATAATTGATTTATTTTATAGTGGTTTAAGAATGTTTTGAATCATCAAAGTATTGCGTGAAGTATTGACTTTCAACGGTGGGACAGAAATCTCTCAGGTTTCATTAATAATATCTTTGTGTTCCGAAGATGAATGAAAGACTTGGGTTTGGAACAACATGAGGGTTAGTAATTGATAACAGAATGAACTTGAACATTTTAATGATATTATTAGTTATTAGTTATTAAATGAAGTAATGGTTTCTGTTCCACTATTCTGCTGATTTTCTCTTTTAGCTAAAAACGGAAGTGGCATTATGGCATTTTTGCTGAAAAAATTTAATAAAATCGGTGCATTCTACAAACCCCAACTGGAGCACATGAAATGCACCTACATGTTGACTATTCAATCACACTCAGATTTGGCCAACATTAGTGGACACACACACACACACGCACATGAAAGGAAAATGGCACAGGAAGGGCAGGGAGCAGATGAAAGGAGAATAAACATTATGATGAGGATGAATCGGAGAGAGAAACAGAAAGAGAGCTAGAAAGAAGACGTGATGTTGATAAGACTGCAGGTTTGGGTGGGGAGCGGCCCAGCTGTGCTCCAGATCTCATCTGTGACTCGGAGCAGGAGAACATGACACAATGTCACTGTCTGCTTCTCATTTACTCTCTCTCAAACACACACACAGTGTGTTCACACAGTCTGTATGAATGAACAGCAGCGGTAGGAGTCTGTGTCCCAGTTTCCTCAGCACATCTATCTTCATATTAAAACTCATGGGTTACGCTCATGTTTCAGCACACCCTCCAGCATGAGTTTGTGAAAACTACAAATCACTCAAGGAGAATTACTCTGTCTGAGGGCATTAAACGGACAAAAACCTGTCCTGTAGATAAGAGAGAAGTTGGAAGGACTCTCAGTCTTTCTGTGTCTTGTTCTCTCGCTCTTGCCTGGAATGAGCATCATATGGTTTAGATGCTATCAGACGCCCCAGGGCCTGATAAAGAGTCAATTATCTCTCCCATTGGGAGGGGCAGCTATCCTTAGAATGAGAAAGGATCAATGCAAGAGTACAGTACACACAGACACAGATGTTTGTTTATCTAAAATAGTTAGGAATTTCCATTGCTTTCTATTGTGTATATACTGAGTAAATGAGACTTTCTATTCCCTAATCCGGCCTTATCACTCAAAATCTTTCAAATTTTTCAATTAAAAATAATAGAGTATTTTGTCTAGTCTTTCTTGAGGAGGTTAGGCAAATTTGGACTTCAAAGCAATCAAACATGTATGTTTTTCTTGTACTGGTTTGATCAAAATTACTTAGCAAATTACCGACCTACTGTTTTGAGTGTGTGTGGGTGTCCTTTCTTTCACTTCTCATTATGCGGCCTAGTGCACTTTTATTATGGTTTAAGACATGTTTGGCAACTGTCTGAGTAAAATTAAAGTACTTAAATAAATAGACCTTAGTCAAGATAGATGACATAATAAATTTAACATGGATGAAAATGAGGCAGTGAGGGATAGACTTATAAAGGTCCTAGAGCATGTAATTTTCATAATTTACAACTTTCAAAACTGTTTGAGGGAGGGTTTTTTTTTTCATAAAGATGTTTCGTCAGCTGAACATTTGTTATGTTGGTAAACAACAGTATGATCCATTGAAAATGTTGCACTTCTCTCATTCACAGCCTCGATTTCATTCCTGTCAAAAATTAAATGTAGTGCTACTATGACTAAGGTCTATAAGAAACGTTCACTACACCACCATTCAAAAGTTTGTGGTCAGGATTTTTATTTATTTAGAAAGAAAATTGTATATTTTTATTCAGCATGGATGCATTAAATTAATCAAAAATGGCATTGATGGCATTTGTAATGTTCCAAAAGATTTCCGTTCCAAATAAATGCTGTTCTTTTGAACTGAATTCAAAGAATCTTGCAAAAAAAAAAAAAAATTATACATACCATCCAGTTTCCACATAAATATTAAGTAGCACAACAAGAGTTCAACATTGATAATAATAAGAAATGTTTCTTGAGCACCAAATCA
>NW_015787177.1:0-4046 GCF_001515625.1 Sinocyclocheilus rhinocerous | reverse complement strand
ATGTGACAAGACGCTTCCATTATAGACTACAATCTAGTTGTGCAGATGGTGATGCACTGCATCTGTTTGATGTAGACACAGTGTCGGGATAGAAACATTTGGGCAGCTCTGTTGCACCCAGGCAGTGTTTTTGTTCCTTTGTGTAGGGATACTCTGGGCATGTTGCTTTTCATTAACTTCTTCGGCAAGGATGTCCACCAAGTACAAGAAATTCCCTTAATAGCTGTTTTAGATTAGCTCAGATTTGAGGTATTTCGGGCTGGGAATGTATTTAAACGCACCCTCCTTCAATCTGCTCCTGCTGCTTTTTTTTTTAGAAGCAACTGCAAATTGGGCAGAGTTTGTGGTTTTCATCATGAGAGGATTCTTGGGTTTACCAACTAAACCACAGAAACTTCCTGAATATGTTTAGGAAGGGTCACTGTTTGGTCACATCTCAAGTACTGATGTTCAGGCGGCTTGCTTGTTAGCATAGTTAATTGCATAAATATTTGTATCAAAACTGTTTTAACACAAAATTCGGGAAAAAAATAAATCTAGACCTGATGGAAGGCGTATCTAGTATATTGTGATCCATCTGGAATGTGATAAGAGTGGATAGTTGATATCTTCTGGAGCACAGATGGCATACTCTCTCCTCTTAGACATTTCTCCAAAAGTTTTAGCATTCCTTTCCACGAATAACCCTATATGACTTCTATCCCATAACCTACAGGCCTGACAAAACCTCAAACTTCCCATAGAGGTCAAACCCAAATTTTGCACTATGTAAGCAACCCTTAGCTTCCACTTGCCTGTCCAGTCCAGGCATCGTGCAAGTGATGATCGAAACGACCGATCCGTGCGGCGTTAACGCTATACTAGTGTTCCCGACGACTCTGAAATCCCATACATTCAGCCAGCACATCACAGACCATGACAATGCAGCTTTCACTGGAGATAGAGAGAAGATACGGTGTCATTTTAGGAGACTTCGGTTGGCGCTGGGTAACCTGCTTTGATCCACATGGCTGATATTAGCTCTTAGCGGATTGAGCGGTTCATGGACTTTACACACACGCCAACATCTCAGCAGACCATATTCACTGCATGTTGGGTAAATGTCTTAATCCCTACCACATGCTTTGCTGCCACGCTTGAGTAACCTTCTTGTCCCCAACAGGCTTGTAAAGTTTTTGCTGGTGGCGTCTTACAACAGTTACCCTCCCTGCACCTTTGTGATGTTTATATTGCCACTTTAATGTTTCTAACTGTGGTGGAGCAGCATTTAATAGCTCTTTTATAACAAAACGGCGTGAAAAAAACATGGGAAATGCATTTTTTTAGAAACTAAAAAGCCTTGTTCACACTGACCAAAATCGATGAGAGTTGACTATCCAGTATGGGTGTGTTCAGCAAATGTGGCGTCTACCAATGGGAGACAGTGGAGTTTCCTGAAAAGTTAATGTTACTGTGAGTGTTTACAGTGTTCTATATGATTGGCAGATACAGTGATATAATAAAATGACGCAAAACCAGATGGAAAAAATTATGGAAAACCGTGTCCGCAACCTTGAGCAATAAAATCGTTGCCAGTTGTGAACAGGGCTTGAAAGACGGGAAAAAAGGATTTCACACCATTTGCTATATTTAAATGTGCAGTTGTACTATTATTCATCGTTTTGACAAGATCTACTTGTCATCAGAGCGTGCCATTGAATCATTTGAGCTTTGACAAGTTCCACTTCCCATGTCGACTACAAAACCACTGGAGAATGAAAACAAAGCAAAAAAAAACTTACTTTAACAAGAATATCCTATACATTACTCAAAGTGTAACTTTTAGCAAAATTCAGCCACAGCTGCCACACCACCTACTTGCTAACCCTTTGTTCATTATGTGTTAAAGAAGAAGATTGAATGTCTGTCTATCTCACAGCTTTTCTTTCTGTATGAGCAACTCCCAGAGAACAACCTTTTCTTGAATTGGGGAGAATAGGGTATGAGACATCTCGTTAACCTCTGTTTTTTTTTCTCTCTCTCACTGCTTTTTTTGCTAGTTGGACTCCCATTTGCAATACTCACAATACAACAAAAATCATTCAAACGAGGATTTTTCTGTAATGATGACTCTATCAACTACCCATATAAAGAAGACACCATTTCTTATCAGTTATTAGGAGGAGTAATGATTCCTATCACTGTGCTTACTGTAAGTGCCCATCTGTTTGTTACACTAGCAGCTCTCACCCCCTTCCTGTATCCCTTTCCTTCTCTCATTATGCCTATATTTGTCGCGTGCTTCTCTGGTCAGTACGTCTGTTCTCATGCCAGCTTGAGAAATAGAACTTTGAGATCTAACCACAAGATACGGTCCTGTAGATAGATGTTTAAAGGGATAGTTCACTCAAATCTGAAAGTTCTGTCATTATTTACTCACCTTTATGCTGTTCCAGACCTGTATGATGTACTTTCTTCTGTTAAACACAAAAGGAGATGCCTTGAAGAAATTTCATACTGTCATTACTGTCAAATTTCTTTTGAACTTCCACATACTATTGAACTATTCCTTAAAAATTAACATTTTAGCAGTATTTTAACTGACTTGAACAGCAGTCAACTCTTGTAACAGACCTTTTAAGAGACAAAGCCAACCAATGGAGCGGAAACAATGTTTTCTGGTCTTCTACCCACATATATATTTTCTCATAAAAGCCCATATACGACAGACAGTCTTGTGGTGAGACGTTTAGACTAGAGTAGGAGTCTCTCTCTGTGGTTACATCTCATAACTGTTTCTTTAATGCAGGCTTTTTATCTTGTGTGATAGCATCTACAATTCAGCACTATCCTTTCAAGAGTTTTAGAAACATCATTTCATTTAAAATGTTTAAAATGAGCTTACCCCATTATGGATAACATTTCCTATATATACACAGACATGCACATCTATATAACCTCACAGTCACCCATGTGAGCTCAAAGCACATATACCTCTGCCTAAATGTTATTAAAATGCTTGATTTAGGTCACTGCTAATGTATATTTTAAAACTGCAGCATTTTATGCATTTTAACTTGCATATTTTAGTAAAGCAAAAGAAAAAGGAAGAATTGTATCATTTAATATATATTACTCAAGCTCTATAATTGATCATTGAGAGAGAGAAGGTAATACATACTGTAGTCACTAGATCAGTCAGTGTAGACACATTATGAGATTTAAAAAAAAAAAAACATCAGAAGGAAAAAATCCAAGTCAAACATGGCTTGTGAAAACTAGACATGAACCAGGGATCTTACGACTTGTGGAATGAACTGTAGTTAATGTCAAAATATGGTGTCTACTCTGATTAAGGCCATTAGGGATACCCTCTGAAGGAGGTAATGCAAACATGGGTAACTGTGATGTTAGGGACATTTCAGGGAAATACTTGTGATGGCTGCATTGTCAAGTGCTTCTACTGTTTGATCTTGATTTTATTCTTGTACTTGTGGACATCCTTATTAGATTCAGAAATGGTCCTCAAATATTTTCATATCACAGACACATGACTGGCTGTAACAAATGTTTTGACCATCTTACCAGGAAAAAGAAAAGTAATGTTTCTTTGCTTCCTCTTCCATCACAGATGATCATAGGGGAGTGCCTTTCAGTCTATCTAAACCGCATCAAATCAAAGTCTTTCTGTAACAGTTATGTGGCCTGTGTCTATAAGGCCATTGGCACCTTCTTGTTTGGTGCCGCCATGAGCCAATCACTCACTGACATTGCCAAGTACTCCATCGGCCGGCTGCGGCCACACTTCCTGGATGTGTGCAAACCGGACTGGACGCAGATCAGCTGCACAGGAGGGGCTTACATTGAGGACTTCATCTGCACTGGGGATCCAGCCAAGGTCAATGAGGGAAGGTAGGTAAAACTCCCTTATAGGTCACTAGTTGTTACTATTTACCTTAACACAGGGGTGCCCAAACTAGCTTCTGGAGGGCCACTGTCCTGCAGAGTTTAGCTCTAGCCCTAAATCAGAGATGGTCCTCACCGCAGAACACAAGATCCAGGGGGCG
>NW_015787176.1:0-2984 GCF_001515625.1 Sinocyclocheilus rhinocerous | reverse complement strand
CAGGGATGAGATTGAGTACCTGAAATATGAAGAAGTTCTTCACCTTGATCATCAGCCAACAGGTGAGGCACAAACTTTGGTTAACTCGGTGTGCGAATTTAATCGGTCATTTCCGGGGGGCATTTTAAGTTGTTTTTGCCAAGCTAACTAACCGTCATCTATCTTAAAGATATGTTGAACAAAAACTAATACTTGCTATATTGTAATATATTTACGAAATCTATAGCAAAGTGATAAATAATGACTGAACGTCCCTTTTTCGATGTACCGTCCAGCGTAAAGCGTTCACGTACGCACTGTTGCTATAGTAACCTCCCTTAAAGCTACTTAGCTAGCGCACTCTGACTAACCTATACGCTAAACTTACTTTAGTTGTAACTTACAAGTTTTAAATCGTAAATGTACGTATTTAAAACATAACGTAAAGAACTACAACATTTTGTTTTGACTCCCAGTAGTTCACTCTCATAGTTTGAATGAGGGTGGACTTGGACAGTTGTTTTTCTCCCCTATAATTTAACTCAAATTTTGGTGTCTAATTGGTGTCTTTGTTGTCTCAGAATTTAGTTTGAGGTGGTCAATTTAGAAATGGGGGGTTGTGGGGGGGTGAATGTAAGTTTAAGACTTGTTTATTGAAAAATCTTTCCTAAATTGAAAATTTGAAAGACATGAACATACAGTAATTCAATAATGACAATTGAGTGTTTCTCAAAGCGCAATCTCTCCTTCGCAGATGCAGATGGCTCCATCACTCTCAGTCCTGAAAACAGATACGAGTTCATGTTCGGGTTTGAACTTCCACAGTCAGGGTGGGTTTCATTTCAAAATTCCCCTTTACATTGTTATTGCATTCAAATAATTTAGCCACAATTTTAATGTAAGATCTGCCCCTCCCGAACAGGTGCCTTGTTTCCTCCTATGTGGGGAAGTTTGGCTCAGTCCGATACTACGTGAAGGCCGTCATAGAGAAATCAGGCCATCAGTATGCGGAATGCAAGCGATATTTCGAGGTGGAGGAACCCATTGACGTCAACACCCAAGAGCTCATGGTGATTAAGTCCAGACAGTTCACACACATTTCTGTGAAATGGATGTGATTAAAACGTGAGAGAGTAATTCAGCCCTTTGTGCTTCCTCTCAGGCCCCAGTTACAGGAGCAAAACAGAAGAAAGTCACCTGCATGTTTATTCCCGACGGCAGCGTTTCCGTGGCCGCTCGCGTAGGCCGGAAGGGTTACGGTGAAGGAGAAGACATATGCATCGATGCTCAGTTTGAGAACTCCTGCTCTCGGATCGTCGTTCCTAAAGCCGCCATCATTGCCAAGCACATTTACCGGGCAAACGGCCGCACCAAAGAGTTTCACGAGAAGCTCACTTCTGTCAGGGGAGACCACATCGTCTCTGGCATGTGTGACGTGTGGCAGGGGAGAGTGCTTCGTGTGCCAAAGCTGAAGCCAACTATCCTGGGCTGTGACATTATCCACGTTGACTATTGTCTGAGGGTGAGTTATATTCTTGATAATCAATGCAGATGCTTTGGACTCCACCTGCGGATCTGAGCTTACACTTTGAAAAATAAACGTTTTTTATTGTCATTGATGGTTCCATGAAGAACCTTTACCATCCTTTCCATTGCACAACACATTCTTTAATGTGGAAAAAGTTTCTAAATGTTCTTCACACTGTTCACTGAAAGGTTCTTTGGGGAACCTAAAATAGTTCACTGCAAAAACCTCCTTTTGGAATCTTAATTTTTAAAGAGTGTATGTCATCTCTTTCTCCCCTGGCTCAGATCTACTTGCATATCCCAGGAAGTGAGAAGCTCATCTTAGATCTTCCTCTGGTCATCGGGACGATCCCCTACAATGGCATGAACAGTCGCACCAGCAGCATGAGCAGCCAGGACGACAGTGGCACCTCCAGCACCTGCGTGTCACTTCCGTCTTCTCCACCTAGCTACAGAGAGATCTCCCGAGACGACCACATTGAGAGTTCCTTCATTCCTCTCCTAGATGATTATGACGAGGATGACAGTCCTATATTCATGCGCATTCATGCGCTCCCCCCTCCCCCAGCATACACTGAGGTACACATGCACATATAAATAGACATATATAAACATAGCCTCAACCATAGTTGAGATTGCACTAAGGATTGTGTCTGTCTTTCTTCTGATTAAACAGCAAAACTAAGACTGCATCGGAAGTGGAGTTCTCCTTCAAAAGAGACTCCAACGGAAGATCAAATGCAGGGAGATTCAGATTTCAGATCTCAGAATGACACTGCTAATGGACTATGCATGCTTGACTTCAGAGTTGCGGACTATGAAATGCTATGTCACGCCAAGAACTGGTTGATTGCAAGTCGGTGAAGTCGTCTGAAGCTGGACTGTTTTGCTGATGTAAGAACCCACCTCTTGAAAATGACCACTGACGTCTTCATGTTTAATTCTGAAGAATCCTCAGAATCTGAGAGAGTTTTTACATTTATGATTTTGCCATATTGGCATAATATTCTGTCTGCACATATTTCAAATTGGAAAGTGTTTGTGGTAGATAAGCCTTCGGATTATAGAGACAATATTTTTGTAATGCACAAAAATTTTATGCAGTTTTGTGAGTGGAAACAATTATATATCATTATGAGTTGTTTGCTGAGCTGTTGGTGTGCTGTGTCTAGTATTACAGTCTTTCCTAGCAGCATGTGTATTTCTAATTTAATATAGAAATTAGAATATGCATATATAGTATATAGTCAGTTTTTAATAGTATATAATTGAGTATTACTGTCAAGTTAATCCACTTTGAAATTTGAAACGGATGGTTATGTGCATTTTGTACTCTTGATTTTTTATTTTAACTTTTTTTTATTTTGAACTTTTAATAACATTACAGAATACAATAAAAATGAAATTATCAATGTAATCAAGTGTCATTTGTATGAGATCTATCTATCTATCTATCTATCTATCTATCTATCTATCTA
>NW_015787175.1:0-3800 GCF_001515625.1 Sinocyclocheilus rhinocerous | reverse complement strand
GAGCTTATGTACCTCAGTTTTTGAGTGAATATTGCCAAAATTATCCAAATAATGCATTTTTCACTCAAAAACTATAAGCGCATAAGCTCAAACTATACTTATACTTTGCATAAGCGCAATAGGATCAATCAGTTCCAAAAAGAAATACGAAACCTGTGCTAATTGAAAGAACTGAACAACTTGACAAGAAGTTTGAATCCAAGATTTGGTGATAATATAGCACAATGAGAAATTTATAAGCAATTTTTGACTGGGAACACCAAATTTGGTAAAGGATTTCCAACACAGCATGTTTTAAACGCCTCAAAAATGCCTAGTGTTTCTAAATATTCTGCTGTGTGCAGGCGAGCACAGCAATCTGCTATGATCAGAGACGGTCTGATTGGCTGGTTGGTCAAAGAGCTCCACGACTCCGACTGTCTGTCTGACTACACGCTTGAATATGCCATCTCCCTCCTCATGAACCTCTGCCTGCGCACTCAAGGTAACAGATACACCGCCACAAGGATCTTTTAATCAATGCTTATCAAAGAAATAAAGATATGTATAAACAATTAAATTGTTGCTCAGAATCCTCTGTTTACTTTGTTAGCACTTTTTAATTTGATTTTCTAAAGTAAACAGAAATGTACTATAAGCAGCGCAGTGTTTATTGTAGTATGTCTTACGTTTCAGGAAAGAAGAAATGCGCAGAGGAGGCCAAGCATGTCCTGAAAGTCCTGACGGAGCTCCTGGGACATGAGAACCATGAGGTAAATCAGTAATTGCTCAACCGCTATATGCACAGACAAGGCGTGTTATTTGAGTTTGTTCTCCGCCTTCCTGAATACAGTGACATACAGTGAATACTGAAGGCGACAATTAGCTTAGTCCTTTTTACGTCAGACGATTCTCAAAAAAGAACGCTTTTGTTAACTTTGGATTTTAAAAGTTTGTCTTTCACTCCCTTTGTGAAGCGTTTGAAATGGAGAATCAAGCCTACACTCCCTAATGAATTTGCTCAGCACCTCAAAACTAGTTTTTAAAAAAAAATTTTATTATCTCTTTAAAAATTCTTTATAAAAATAAAAAAATATCTTTTTTTGTTGTTGTTATCATAAATTTTTTTAATTAATTTAAAAACTAAAACTTAATAGTGCAATCAACTATTAATAATATTAAACTATTAAACAATGTTAAACTTAATGGTTTTTTATGTAAATTAGAAATGAGCAAAACAATTGTTACAACAAAGAAACTGGAGTTTATGTAACGTTTAGCTGTGGTCAAGCATACAATACAGTACAATACAAATTTATTTCTGTAGCACATTTAAAACCGCTGGCGTTGGCCAAAGTGCTTTCCAGCATAATAAATACAACATAAACAATTACATACATCTACGCAAACATAATTAAATCCTGTACACTCTAATCAGATCTTAAAGCCATACTAAAGAGATGCATCTTCAAACTAGACTTAAAATCATCCACAGAAGATTTCATATGCATGGAAGAGAGTTCCATAAGCGAGGAGCAACCACTGAAAATGGCCCTATCACCCTTTGATTTTAATCTAGTTTTGGGAACATCAAGAATCATCTGACTTGAAGATCTCATATGCCTTGTATTTTGGTATCAAAAGGTTAGCATAGCAATATATTTTGGTGCAATACCATGCAACACTTTAAAAACCATCAATAGAACCTTAAACGCGATTCTGAAATTTACTGGCAACCAGTGTAAGGAGACCAATACTGGGGTAATACTCTCTCTCGTCTTTGTACGAGTCAAAAGTCTGGCCGCTGCATTTTGCAGATAATTGACCCTGAGAAATACCTATATATAAGGAATTACAGTAGTCAATAACACATAGTGTGATAACACATTTCTAGGTCTTTAAAGGAGAGAATAGGTTTCAATTTAGAAATAAGTCTGAATTGGTAAAAACCCAGCACTGTACAAGTTCATCAAAGGATTGGGAGCCTTTTGGATCAATTGGAATATATAACTGAGTATCATCTGTATATAGATGATACATAATATTTTATTCACGAAAAACTGAGCCTTATGGGCACATATACAATGAAAATAAAATAGGCCCAAGTAAAGAACCCTGTGGCACACCACTATGTAATTTAGCTGATGTAGAGCACAGATTCCCAATTCAAACCGAAAAAGACCTAACCTTTAAATATGACTTTAACCAATCTAAGGCAGTACCCTTAATACCAACAACATCTTCCAATCACTGCAATAAAATCCCATGATCAGTGGTATCAACAGCGGCTGTAAAATCAAGCAGAATAAGTATGACTACCTTCCTAGAATACTACCTGCCAATAAAATATTGTTAAAAACCTTAAGAAGGGCAGATTCTGTACCACGAAGGGACCTAAAACCCGACTGGAACATATCTATAACAGCATTCGCATCTAAGTATGGAACAAGTTGTGATAAAACAACCTTCTCTTAAAATTTCAAAAAAAATTATTTGGATATAGGTCGAACAAATAGTTGTCACTGGGGTAATCTGAGCCCGAAGATTATCAACTTTATTTACAAAAAAAATTGCAAAAAATCCTCACATTTTTTGATTAGCTTCCAGCCGATTAGTAGGAGCAGCAAAAATCACTTTATGTTACATACTGTAAATAACATCCTATGATTTTTTTGGTTGTTTGTTTGTTTTTTCCCTCACACTTTTGAATAGTTGTGTAAGAAATAAAATAGAGCAATACAATATTGTAAGTCATAATAATACAATTCCTTGATTTTCCTTTGATATTCAGTCCTATTCCCATTAAAACAAAACAAAAAATTTGTACACAAATGTCATTTTTATTTATATGGTGCTTTATATAATACAGATTGTTTCAAAGCAGATTCACAGTAATAAACTAGAATATAACAGTGTTAATGTTACAAAATTCATCAGATATAAAACAATTTACAAAAAACAAATTTTAAGTTCTGCTGTAAAGCAGCTCTACAGAAGACAATAGTGCCATTATTTAGATCACTTTAGTTCAGTTCTGATTTAATTCAGTTCAATTAACAATGCAAAGTTAATCAAATATGAAACAAAGTGTCATAATTGTGTGCAAAACTTGTATAACCATACGTTTAGTTCAAAATGATTTTAAGATGTGTGTTTAAGCTTTGGCTGGTAGTGGATGAAAGTGTTTCAGATGCAAAGTTTCAAATGTTCATTGCATGTTTGTGTTCATGTTTGCAAATATAGATTCGGTACTATGTGAATGGAGCTTTATACAGCATCCTGTCCATGCCAGAGATACGAGAGGAAGCCAAACAGATGGTATGTGTTTAATCATGGTTCATTCACAGGTGCACAACATCAGGATCATTGCCTCGACTCCAATGAGTAATAAAAATCCCATTCATTGCACATTCAAACCTTTCAAAGTTAAACAGCGATATATGACGCAACAAATCAGAAGGTTACTGTTCAGAAAAAAATGTTTTATTAGTTTGTTTAAAATTCCTAGAGGAAACACTACACTACCCATAATCCTTAAGTTAAATCAGAAAAGTCACTGTCAAACAAAACTACACTCCCTACACGTATTATATATTTATATAATCAGTAAAAAATGTTTTAAAGAAATTAATACTTTTCTTCATCAAGGATTCATTAAATTGATCGAAAATGACAGTAAATACACTTATAATATAACAAAAAAGTTATATTTCATATGAATATTGTAAAAAAAATGTGTATTACCGTTTCCACAAAAATCTTAAATAGCACAACTGTTTGCAACATTGATAATAATCAGAAATGTTTCTCGAGCAGCAAAT
>NW_015787174.1:0-3834 GCF_001515625.1 Sinocyclocheilus rhinocerous | reverse complement strand
TTACATTTTAAAATATATTAAAATAGAACATTTTGATCAATTTTTAATCAGCAGCCTTGGTGAGCATAACATCTTACCGACCACATCTTTTGAATGGTAGGATAAATTCTGAAAGTGATTTACAAACAGAAGTCAAGTGGAGTTTATTTGCTTGTTTGTATTAATTTTGAGTAATTAGTAGGTCATTAGGGACCTCCTTTTATGTACCTTTATACATTTTTTAGAATACATTTATTGTTCTGCAATACTTCAGTCTCTTCGAGACAACACACTGAATCTCAAACAAGTCAGTTCTAAACTAGCTTTGCCATTTCAGAATTTGTACAAGATAGTACAAGATTTGTACAAAATAGTAATTGCCAAAGAATGTGTTGTTATGCTGTGCAATAACTGACAAACGCCCTCACTATCTACTGCCAACACCACATGTTGTGGCCTGGCTTAGCCGTGACTGCCCTAACATCTGTTTGTTAAATGGGATCATTATAAGCATATTAAGAGGTCAGTGGGATCAAGGTTTTGTGTTTAAACTAGTCCATTTCCACAGTCATATCAGAGCAGAAACACTGCGAGAGGGGAGTTGATAAATCAAGCCTAAGGGTGTCTGGTAATAGCTCTGAGCCAGGTAGCACAGCCCTCTCAGCTTATCCTATTCGTCACCTTAAATGTTCTGCCAGCGTGTATGCTAATAGACTCACACCACTGCCTCTAGATCTCACCTATACTGAAGACATAATAAGTGCTCCGCTCCTTCTGTTTTAGACAGCCCCAGTCCTGTTAAGAGCTCCAGTAATGTCTGCGGTACAAATCCATGTCTGAAAGCACAATCACACACATCTTATTTTACACTTCAAATTGATTCTAGATTCTATCTGTCTTGCACATTAAAATTGCACCTGGCACACTATTACAGACCTATACAGTATATTATATATACAATATACATTCTATACACATATTTATACGTATCGTTAATTGCATATTTTGTGTACTGTATAATGCATATTGTCTATTTACACTACCATTCAAAAATTTGGTGTCAGTAATATTCTTTTTTAATTAATACATTTATTCATCAAGGACAGATTACACTGACAAGAATGCATTATATTTTTTGTCTGTAGTGTTATATGAAAAAAAATTTGTGTTCCACTTGACTAGACAATTAATGACAATAATGACTATTATTAATTATAATTTATAATGTTTATAATGTAAAGATTTCTGCATCCGGCGTAAAATATGTGCCAAATTGGTTGTGCGGATCACTCCGCTGTGGCGACCCCTGATAAAGGGAGCAAGCCGAAGGAAGAGAGAGATAATGTAAAGATTTCTATTTCAAATAAATTCTGTTCTTTCAAACTTTTTATTCATCAGGGAATTGGTTTCCACAAAAATATTAAAATAAAATAAAAAAATATTAAAATATTTCATATTACATTATATAAATAGTTTTTAATGTTTTTTTCCAAATAAGCATAAGGTGCTTCTTTCTGACTAGCACTGACTAGCACCCCAACACAAAGCAGAGAGATCTTACATCACCGTGAAGCAGCTTATTTTGCAATAATGAATTACTGCATGTTGAACTATTGATTAATTATTTTGATTTATTAGCCTTACTTGATATAGAATAGAATGAATGACTTTGGATTCATGGATGACTTATATAGTGTTGCCAATGAAAACAGTCTTTATTAAGACATTTTTGAGCACTAATGCTGCAAATGACCAATCAAAATGTAACTTGGTTAAGAAATGTATCTCAGTTTTAGTTTAGATTTTGATTGGATATTAGAACTAGAGCTGAATCTGGTCTCTCACAACATTGATGTTCTGGTATAAATTTTCTCTTCTATCGGGCTGATCACATATCCCAGCTTCCTTATATTTGAAGACAGGCTTAATGGACAGAACTACAGGCAAATGTATAAAAGTACCAGAGGTATTCTGCCCAGTATCGATCCTAAAGCAGCTCCTGTATGCTTAAATCCAGCGGCCGGCATGATGAGCAGGCTCCAGAGGGCCATTTACAGCGTCTGTAAGTATCCAACCGCACTGCCTCATTGTAAAACATAACAAAAGCAACTGAAATACAAGCCTGGACTGTACCTGTGCTCTATAGCGTCACTTTTTCATTAAAAACCACAATCCTGCAGCTGAGCCTCAGGGAAAGCCACAATGCAGCCCTCTAACACAAGGGCAAACACACAGGACCTGACTCTAGCCTTCAAAAATTAAAAAAGCAGTTAAATAAATAGATAAATTGAGGTGGGTTTTTGCGAAAGGCTTGAATGTAAATGGAGTATTGAATGTAACTGGGTTTGTCCAGCACTCAACACTTGGGCTTTTATGTCTGTGGGTTTTTTTAATGTTTAGAAAGACTCCAGCTCCCTTTGTGTGCAGAAAGCTGATTTAGTGCACTAAAGAGCGCTGCGAGAACCACCGCACATAAGCAGCTAATGTTACATACTCTAAAGTAGCCTGTAAATATCATACAGAGTGTGGAAAACATCTATAACTGGCACATTAAACAGATGTTGGTCTGTTGACTAAGCTACAATGCTGTGTTTTGTGCTTCTTTATGTGTGTAGCGCTAGCTTGAGCCTTTGTGTAATTACAGGGTAAAAGTTCAGACTATAAAAACCCTCAATGACACAGGAAATGTTTGACTGTCATATCTTGTGACCCCTGACTGTGATGGAGAACGGCCACACATTTAAATCTTGCAGAGGTACACCGCAAGTCAGCGACGGCATATTCGATGAATGGCACATGGCCTTTATTGTTCTCGATATGTGTTTTGTGTCTGAAATCGGAGGGTCATTTTCAAGCCGAAGAAACTAATCTTAACCAACATGTACTAATCACAGTCAAAGTGAAAGAAAGGAGCCTGATGGAGTTCCTTCCCATTCTGTCCATGTAACGGTGCCCTCTGGTGGTAGAAATGGCTTGATCGCCTCACAAAATTGACATAACAAAATAAAACATACCTCAAAAGGATCTGGTAAGAGGCCATAGTTCCGTATAAACAGACAACAGCTTCTTGGCAAACAAAGCCATTGTAAGCAGACCTCGTTCCATGACTGTGTGGAAGGAAATGGTGATGGCTCATTAGGTGTGCTTGCTTTGTAGCAGGGGATCCATCTGTAAAACATGCAGCACATGAGGAAACAGGAAGGAATTTTATGATTGCTAGAATCGATGTGTGAGAGATATTCTGTGTTGACACATCCTTGATGGATACGAATCTCACTCTCTCTCTTTGTTTCTCATTCTCCCCTTTCCTTCCCAAGAGATTTTCTCTCCTGTCACAACCCTGGATCGTCCAGCCGCTAGAGGTCAAAGGTCAAACTCTAAAAGAGAAATTAGTTTATTGACACAATAAGACCTGGCAGTTTATTTGATGTTCCATCACACAGTGTTCCAACCTTCCTCATGTTTGCCTCTCCATTTCACAGATCCCACGGGAAGGAGAGAAACAGAAGCTATATAAATGAGAAATCTATCACAAGTGTTATCATGCTCTGAGGCCCCTTGATCCTGAGTCCAGTTCACATAGTGGCTAATCTGGTTTAGATACCTCATATTGTAATGATAGAGAACTTGTTAAATTCTTATTCGACTGAATAATAATAAAACTGAATCGAAGCTATTTAATTGCACGGGTTTCTGTGATTAAGCACAATTAATTACATTACATATACAGTACATTTATATTTATATACTATATATTTATATATAAAGTATATATACATTTAAATTAATAATGTATATATTTATATAGATTATATTGTGACGAGCGTCCCGAAGCTTCATCAGCGTCGCCCTGGA
>NW_015787173.1:0-3865 GCF_001515625.1 Sinocyclocheilus rhinocerous | reverse complement strand
CATGAATGCTTTCCTGGGGCTTTTAAAAGCTACATTTAAGGATTTGTTTGTAAGTTAGAACTGTTTAATGTGCCTCTGCCACTCATCAGCAACGTGACTGCAAGATGTTTTGCATCTTAAACGTCCATTTTGTGCATAATTCAATTTAGAACCTTTTCTCAGTGTGTTTTCATGGAGGCCTCATTACGGGTCGCAAAAAAGCATCCACAAATGTAATGTCTGCAGTGGAGGCCCCAAAGCTAAGCTATTTTTCTAATAGCAAGAAATACTTTTATGCAGAGTATCAGGTCAAAATCAGAATGGTGTACATGGGGCCCTGAGGACAGGATAAATGAGACTCGTCTCAAGTCATTTTCCCATGGTGATAAGGCCAGATGTTGGTAGAGAAAAGCCACATTGACCGAAGGGTGGGAGAAAAGCCTCATATATAAACACTGATGCTTCGGTTGAATAAACAGATTCTGTATATGCCAGGAAACCCCCTAGTTAAGAAGGGGATGAAATGGAAGTTTGTGATTTACTGTCCTTTCAAGTAACTCGGTGTCTGAGCGACAGTGAGAAATATGGGTTGGGGGAGAAGGTCTCTTTCATGTAGTGAAAAGGATAGAAGAGGACCTTTGATATCTGAGACGCACTGAACTCTTTGAAAGGATAAATTGTGATTTAAGTCAGTATGGCCATGTGCTTTGATGATCATTTCAGCTTGGCTATTGTGCCATAAATGTTTTTTGGTGGAGCGTCTCCACGTTTCGTTGATTCAGTGAGTGTTTGAGCGCCTTATGTGTGTCTTTTTGACTGTACACATCTACACCCAAGTTATATTCCAGTGCCTTTTCATCTGAAATTTCTGCTTGAAAAGAAATTTGCACTGTGAGTTCAACTGTTTCCAAAACCATGACATTAACGTCTACAAGAATAGACCAGGTTTTAAGAAGTGCAGACAGAAAAAAGTCAATCCCTAGTTATGGATGGGCACATAAACATAGAAAGAGCTCCTGAATGATTGTAATTTCCAAATTGCGTCTCCTGTGTGATGGAATTTTCCACCCGGGAATGGCTGCGAGGCTGCACCTGCTACTGTGGCACCATTTGCTCCATTCCCTACTGAAATTTTCCCATTCTAATTTTGGGATTTTCTGATTATATGAATTACTTTTGAAATCGAATGAGCAATGAATTTTGATAGGCTACTGTCTACAGTATCTTGAAGGGGCCTTTGATGTGTCTTGAGAGGTGTTTTTTTCTGCTCAATAGTACCCGTTTTACTGTGATAATCTGGTAAATGTATATCCTTACATGACTCACATGGATCTTTAAATTATAGAGGTACTGACTACTGACCGCGATTACGTGACTCTCTGGAATATTTATTTTGATTGGTCAATTGCAGCTTCCTGTAGTCAGACTGCCAAACAAGTGACTCTTATGAGCCAGTTCATTTAGTGAACCAAAAAACTTATATCGCAACCAGTGTACTCTGATTTCCAAAAGAATGACTTTGGTGAGCTGGGTCTTTTTAGTGAATCAAAACACATACAGCGCAAACAGTGTGGACCGTTCCAGAATGAATGAATCTAGTAATACGGTTCTTTTTATCAAATCAAGAAACATACACTGCAACCAGTATACTGATTTCCAAACGAATGTCTTTAGTGAGCCGGTTCTCTTGATTCCAAAACTATCTATCTGTCTGTTTTAGTTAGTTAGTAAGCAGCCATGTAATAACCAGGAAAATGTAAAATATTTTAACTCAAATATTCATTCTTTCATCCATTCATGTTTATTTATTTATATAAGCAACTATGAAATAACCCCTTCAGGGTGATACAAGGGTGATTATTAGTTGTTGTTTTTTTGGAGATAATGGCTGACCAGCAGTATTTTTTCCTTAATTCTTTTAGTCATACATAATACCCAACAGATCGACTGATTCATAGTCATAAACAGCCCCAAGGGCTGTTTTTCTCAGTAACTGGGAGTGTGTGTAGTCTTCTCAGAAAATTTCATCATATCTTGTGCTAACATAATGACTATTTAATGAACCAAAGATAGATGGCAGTAAACTTAGTCATCACAATAAAGACCAATAGGGAGGAGCGTTAGCACTCAGCCAAAAATGTACCACACACAATCTCTATCACAGCCATGCTTAAAGGTTATTGTGTAAATAATCAATTACCCTTGATTAACGATACTGGTGACATTTTAGTTATGTTTTGTATTTCTACACTAGCGCAATAACTGTACCTGTTCGTTGTATCTACATTGAGTCATGCATCTTATCTTAAAGGGATAATTCACACAAAAATGAATACTGTGTCATCATTTCCAAACCTGTATGACTCTCCTTCTTCTCTGAAGAATGCCTTAGTCTGTTTGTGTTCATACAATGAAAGGAAATGTGGTCCAGATTTTTTTTTTCCCCACTGTATGGACAAAAACAGTTAAATTCGGCTAACATGTTCAAAGTGCAGTGTGCAGGTTAGGTTTTGATGTTGGGGATGGTTGTTGAAGATTTTGCCCTTGGGGTTGAGAGGTATAGATGTGAGAAAGGCCTGTCCTTATGCTCAGTTTAACCTGATCTGGGCCATTATTGCAGGGTTTTTTTAGCTAGGGAAATTAGAATGATCAGGGGGTTGGTGGGTGGGCTGGACAAGACGAGGGGATGGAGAGAATACAGTCCTGAGGTGGAACTGATATGAATCCGTTCTTTGTTTCATATCAGTGTTGGGCTGCTCTGCTGGGGGCCACGCTTAGTGTTGTTTGGGGCCGGAGGTGACAGGATTTTGGTGTCTAAGAGAAGGATTTCTGCCCCATACAAGGGATTTTCCATCACACAGGTCGGGGGAAACAAGTAAGAGCGTTATAATGGGAGAATAAGGGTAAGAATGAAATTAAAGGTAGCAGAAGGAGTTAATGACATGGACGGTGTGTACTATTGAATGTATTTGGTAAGATTTCCTTTTTTTTGTATAACACTTTCTTTCTTCCATCCTGATACTGCCTCAAAGTAAATTGTGCATGCTGTGAGAGAAATGTGTGTGTATGTGTGTAATCTGGCTACTTTGAAATTTCAAGGGCGATGAAGTCATGCTTTAGCTACTTTGAGAAGAATTCCAATGTTTGGTATTTGCAAAGGCCATGAATGATAAAACCTGCAATGCTTGACATATTTATACATTTTCCTCTTCATTTATTTTTGTAAAATAAAACAAAAAAAATATGTAAAATGAATAAGATGTGTGTATGAATATATACATATTATATTTTACGTGCACACACACACACACACACAGACATATGTCTCAAATTTAAAATATAAAAAATTATATGAATCATATAGCTGATTTGTAGTGCATCCTTTCCAGAACTTTCCGGTAATTTCATAGCACTCCATAGAGAGGATCAGATCTTACTTTATTGTGTCTCAGATCATCAGCAGCCCACATTCCTCTCTCTTTTGACCTGATAAGTGTCTTTCTGTATCCAGTGTCTATCAGATAACTGAGCGCTCCTCTCCCGGGAGCTGCATAAAGCCTGAGTGTGAACTGCCTCGGCAGATTGTGTGTCTGCACCTGAACCTGATACCATTGGGTGAGAAAGTGTAGGATCTTGCAGTTCATAGACAACCTCTTGCTTTTGCAATGCATTGTTTTCAAAATTGCAACCCGTTGACGATATCATTTATATCTTGATAATTATGTGTTTGTTCTAAAATGGACTGAAATGGTGATTTCATTCAGTCAGAAGAACCATGGTTTCAGCGGATTCAAAATGCTGTATGCATGAAGTAAAGTACAGTCAAATCTATTTAAAATTAATCATGGAATGATTTTGCTAAAGTAACAAGAAAAATTACACACAC
>NW_015787172.1:0-2879 GCF_001515625.1 Sinocyclocheilus rhinocerous | reverse complement strand
TCCTCCTCCTCCTCCTCCATCTCCATCTCCATCTCAGTCGGGAGCAACACCGAACCGACAGCATCAGCCCAGCACCGCAGCTCCAGTCCCGGCAGCCCGGCAGGAAGCGGTTCGCTGATCCCGCGGCAGAGGCGCTCTCCTCCGGACCACAGGAGCTCACCGGAGCGCTGCCCTCATTCACCTGTCCTTAGAGGTAAACAACAGGCCTGCTTCATCTACTGCCATTCATTTAACTTACGCATCTTCGCATAACGTTACGCTGCTGCTGGAGTCGTTTAATTGGGTCGAGCTGTTTATCATGAAAACAACATCCATTCTTCATTTATAACTGTTATTATAACAGAAACGCGAGCTTTATATGGATCTTAGATTTATATACAGTGAGTACATACATATAAAATGCTTAAGACCCGATTGGCTAAATCGTATTGCAGACAAACGCGTTTAAAGCGTTAATATAGAATGTAAATAATAATGGTGTTTGTGCATCATGACCGTGGCTGTGGCTTAAAACGTAGCGAGCTGCCTAGACAGGCAACGTGTATCCTACAGACGTCGATTGGAACCCATTCCGAACGCGTCCTGCGCGCACGCGCCGTGTGAGAAGCCGTCTATGTCATAGTGAGCTCGCTAGGATTTGAGACACGGCCCGCGCTGGTTCCGCTCCTGCTAAAGCTAGCGCTCTTGTAGCTACGTAAACACGAGTAACTCCTAATGTTTGCGTTATTTCTGTGTTTCCGGTCCTATATGAGATGGTATATGTGTTTCTCAGGGTTGTAGTTAATTCGCTGTTGTTTACCGAGGAGGGATGGAAAGAATTACGTGGGTAATTGGAGGCTGTGTGTGTGTGTGTGTGTGTGTGTGTGTGTGAAGGCCACACAGGAGTCCTCGTCACAAACACACAACCTCAAACCCGCTGTTCTGCTTCATAACACATTATTATGAAACATAAGTGGTGCAAATTGAGCGCCTAAAGCTTTATTTAACAGTTTCTATGGCTACTACTTTATGTGCTGACTGTATATTTAGGATAAATGAATGAGAATGACATCTAAGAATCTGTTCATTCATTCCCAAGACTGCATTATCATATTGATATTCAGGCCAAAAAAAAAAACATATTCACTGCATTACTACTTGGTGACTTGTTATTAGACACCATTGTCATTAAAAAGAAATTGGTTTATGAGGATTTAACAATAATAATTAGGCTCCAAAAATGTATTTTGACCACTAATCTAGTATTAAGAGATCATATGTAGATGTCAACGATTTGGGCACTTAAGAATTACACTTAGAATTCATTCCATTAGATTAATTCATTACAAAATATTAAACAAATATATTTTGTGTGTAATGTAGTCACATTCAGACAGTGAGTCCAAATACTTTCTGCGGTCAGTGTATATGGAAGGAAACTGTGCTTTCAAGTATGCAGTCATCTGTGTCTTTATTTATGCTCGTAGTTATATTAATCGTGTCAGAACTATTGGACTGACATTATTGTCATGAATCCCCGGACATTATTTTGATCTTTGGTTATGAATAGCTGTTTGTGGTAAGGCAGTGTAGCAGAGAAACAGGTAAATGGTGAATGTCCATCACGTTTGATTATATTGTGAGGAGAATCTTAAAGCTCTTTGAAGGTTTATGGAGGTTAACAGGAAACGCATCTTATTTGAAATAAACGTGTATTATGATGGCAGGGAACATGAATAATATTTCGTCACGACTTTTCATGATGATTTACTGTGACGTACTTTCTGAATTGCCAGAGAAATATGGCAAGAGACTTCAACCCTGTTAATTGACTAATATCACAACATTAATTGGCACACGTTCATGAGTGCAGTATGAGTAATATGTGAAATATCATTGCTTCATTAGTTGTTCTTATGAAAGATTTTTCTTGGCTGATGACAGTTTATCAGATTTTTTATTTTTTATTATTAGTACGCTCTCATCATTACAGAAATATGTTTAAGAAATTCAGGAAGCAGATCTAATGTCTGTTACTCTGTTTAAATGATTGCTTTCCTTTCGTTAACCTTAATACGCCAAGAAAGCTAACTTTCTTTTCTGAGTTCCTTTGGTTTAGACATTTTTAAAAGAAGACAGGCACTGGAAAAAAAACAAAAAACGAATCTTCCTCGACCGTTTAAGTTTGAATTACAGTTTGAAGTTCTCTCTGGATTTTACTGCAGTGCACAGAACACTTAAATTTGCTTATTAATGTATTTCTAAGTGATTAAAGATATGTATTATATAATTAAATTACTATATGTATATTCATCATTTATGTTTATATTTATTTTTTTATATTATACTCATTAATATATAATGTGCAGTACTGCTCAAAGTTGATATAATAGGGACATTATTATTAATTCGTAATATTCAGCATCAGGAGTTTAGGTTAAACAATTATATGTTTAGGGAAAATTTATATTTTGATTTAATTTAAATGTCATGCAATGTAGTTGTAAATAAAGATTATTGGAGTAGGGTTTGCAAGAAAATACTATTTCAGTCTTTCTACTTCAAAATTTCACATTGAATCTTCATAGTTATTTGTGAAATTTACTAGAAAATCCTACAATCCAACAAACAATTGTTAATGTTAAACACTTTTTCATATTCCAGCTTAATATTTAGCCAAGTAATTCATTAGCAGGTTGATTGCTCTAAAAGCTTTAAGCACTTTTGCACTATCAAAACTTCTCCTGAAACCTTTTGAAAGTCTGGATAAACTAGTCACCCTCTCTAAGCTCCTAGGGAAAAGTGTGACCCATCCCTGATAAAAGCCCGTAAAAGCAGAATATATAAAATTACACAAGAATTTCAAAATAATTTTAGTTCAAATAGTTTAAATGAATCAC
>NW_015787171.1:0-3843 GCF_001515625.1 Sinocyclocheilus rhinocerous | reverse complement strand
GGCTGTTTAAAAACATCTCTGACCTTCACTCTTCACTCATCAGTAAAAGGTACTTTCCTAATCAATTGCATCTGATATGAGTAGGAAATGTTCTAGATTATTTAAACTTAATGCCTCTGGACCATAATACCATAGAAGCTCTGTGTGCTGATTGTAAAGCGTCCTTGAGCTTTTGGAAGAGCTCTATGTTGAAATCTATTATTACTTTTTAATCATGATGATTATTATTAATCTAGTTGAATTTATTCAAATGAATTATTTGATAATCATTATTATTGTTTTATGAACTACTTTGTTATTATAATAATAATAATAACATTTTATTATAATATACTAATATATACATTATTATAATAATATAATAATTTATTATTATTATTACTTTTCCTTTAGATTTCTGAATTCAGTCTCTTTTCCACTTTGAACAAAATGCATCTAAAACCCAACATGAATGAATTCCGTGGTGTTGCAGCACTCGAACAGAATCTATTCTAGCGCTTCCTTTGGATCATGATTTTTGCTGTATTTTGGTGTAGTAGCAGCTCTCTCATTGTATTCTAGGCAGTGTGTGCCAGCCACTTCTCCAGAGGTCTTAATGGATCTGGCCTGTCAGATATCACAGCAGCAGACCACAGAGGTGCTAGTGGAAGATGATGATGGGGTGTCAGAAGCAGCTCTGCAGGTTCTGCGGCAAAGTGACTTTAATCCCTGCTGCACTCTTTCTGTGAAATTTTCCAAAGACAAACTAAACAACAACATTAGAAATCAGCGTCGCTTCCTCAGATGTCTTGTTTCGAAACTGTTGATGTCAGAAATCTTTGAGGGACCTGATGGAGCCAAAAACCTGGCTCTGAACTCAAAAGGTAAGACACTTTATTTGTTTTGATTTCCTTTTCTTAAAAATGTACCATTTCTGATCCTGACTTATACAGGACCTCTCACTGTTGACAACATAGGTGGCCTTCAAAATTAACAGTTGTTGTGTGTGAACAGCTCTGAGGGATGATCTCTACTTTGAAGTCGGCAGTCTGTTGGCCCTCTCTTTGGTTCACGGAGGTCCTCCTTTGGGCTTCTTCTCTCCAGCACTGTACCATAGTCTGTTTAACTACCCCACAAACTACAGACCTACATTACAAGACCTTGGAGACACTGCTTTTGCACACAAAATTAGACAGGTGAGTTTTGTTTTTCCGTACACTGTACTTTAAAACTGCTGTTGCGCTGAGACACGTGATTATAGTGAACCAAGTGGTTGTTGTACACCTGTTAAACTCTGAGTGCACTTTTAGATCGCAGAAGCAAACTCCATGAAGGAGCTGAGATGCGCAATGCAGTCAGCATCACAGTATTTGGAAGCAGCAGGTTGCTGGCGAAACATCAGCAAACTCTCAGAGAAGGACATGTTAGTGGAGGATGTACTAAATTTCTACCTGATCATCAGACTACAGCTGCCTCTGCAGAGGTTGGTACCTTAACTTATTCCTATGGTGGAAAAGCATTATACCAGTCTTCAGTGTCACATGTTCCATCAGAAATCATTCCAATATGCTGACTTGGTGCTCAAGAAACTTTTCTTACCGTTTTCAAAACTGAAAGCAGTTGTGCTGCTGAATATTTTTTTGCTGAAACGTGATGCTTTTTTTTTTTCAGGATTCTTTGATGAATAGAAAAGTTCAAAAGAACAGTATTTATCTGAAATATAATTTTTTGTAACAACGTAAAAATCGTTACTGTCACTTTTGTGATCAATTTAAAGCATCTAAATTAAAGTATTTATTTAAAAAAATCTTACTAAGAAAACTTTTGAATGGATGTGTATACAGCAGATACGTTTAATGCTTTTTTTCTCACTGTAGTAAATGCTCATTCAAGTGTAATCGCCTTTCTCAGATTTCGTGAAGGTTTGAGGACACTAGGACTGTTTGAGCAGGTTCAGATGTGTACAGAGGCTTTCCATTCAGTCTTCTGTGGGCCTGTGGAAAGGCTCACAGCTGAATCAGTCATGGATCTCTTTACAGTCCAGTTTTCAGAAGAAAAAGAGAACACAACATTAAACTTTTGGAAAAAGTATCTGCATGAGTGTGACGGTATGTTCGCTACAGAATTCATATTGTGTGTTGGAAGAATTTAGATTCTTGTGTATATTCTAAAATTTCTAATAATAAAATATGACATTAAGATGTGTTAGAAAACCAGCTGTAATTTGCATGATCTTAACCTTTGGCTTGTGTTTCAGAGGGTCGGTGTGCAGCATCACTCAAGGACCTCCTAACATTTGCCACTGCTACAGATTTGGTTCCATCCATTGGATTCCATCCCACTCCCTCTATTTCATTCTTCAGCTCATCAGACCCCTCGTGTGCCTTTCCTCAGAGCCACTGTGATGCCAATCATCTCATTCTGCCAATAGTACCCTCCTATGAGCTCTTCAAGAAACACTTGGATTACACAGTGTGTCAGTTCTCAGTTATGCAGGACATTTAAAAAAACTCTTCTCCTGACTGGATATTTCAGTATGTTTACAGCGTAGATTTACCTAATGATCTACAATGGTCTATTTATTGGGGGTAATGAGTGTTATATAAACAGTATTTTTCAACCTAACTCACGTTAACATTACTTGATCATAGATTGCTCAGTTAATTATCAGTCAATTTGAATCCCTCAACAGAAAAGAAAGACATTTTAACAGCTTTGCTTTGAGCCGCTCAGCCCCATTAGGTCTTCAGCTGCAAAGCAATACATGTTCCACAATCTTAGATGTGATAAGGTTGTTCTTTGTGTTTTCAACAACAAACAAAAGAGCTTTTCTTGTAAATTTAGGTGCACAGGTTATAGCTAGTAGCGTGGCCAAAGTTTATACTATTGAGTAGTTTTGTGTTCTGTCGAACAGCATGGGTATTTAGCAGTAATGGGAATTTGATTTGATTCATTTATTTTTTTAATAAAAAAACAGTTCACAAAATAACAACAGGTTGTAATTTTTTGGTAGCCACAAGATGGTGCAATTGTCAATTATTATTATTTAAAATTTTTTTTTGCCCTACAATGGCTAACTGCTGCCACTATATGAATCAGTAGTTACTGAGATGAATGATCTCACTGTTTTGTGCCAGAGACCCATGTTAGAAACATACAGAAGCTGGTATGCTTTTGTTTTTGTATAATGTTTTATTTCTCCAGAAGTAGTTTAAGAGTGTATGATAGTTTGCCAGCTCTATATCTGTCATAATTTATTAAACTTTTTACTTTTCTGTTACCCTCAGTGTTTTTCCCCTTGATTTATTAAATGATTGCAGATCTAGTAGTTTTAATACTAGTGAACAATCAAAAAGATAGTCTGAAGAAATTTTGTTAGGGCTAAGTTGTTGGTTGTGGTAAAAAGTATGACACAACTGTTGTATGTTGTAATCAATTTTTGGAAAAACTGATATCAATATATCAGTTTAAGTGGTTTATGATTATGTCACTCCTTGGATCATAGTTAAACATGATAATGAATAGCTTTACAATGCATTTTCATAGTCATACATGAAGTCCATATATGTCTATGGGTCTAAAAATCACACATTTGAAATATAATTAAAATTTAAATCATTTTAAGACCCCTTTGGAAATTCACTAAGGACCCCTAGAGGCCCTGGCCCCCTGGTTGAGAGCCACTGACATAAAAATAATTAAAAACTTGATCCATCCAACAACTTTGAATCAATCGTTGTAAATTTGCCAGGACCAAACCAAAACCCCCAGACAGTGTGCACCTCAATCATCTCTGCGTGTCAGCGTGCGCGTTCTTGTACAACATACAGAACTACCAAATTTTGCTATAAGTTTGATTGCATC
>NW_015787170.1:0-3772 GCF_001515625.1 Sinocyclocheilus rhinocerous | reverse complement strand
CACAATCAAGCCTATAAAAAAACCAGTCAACCACCCCTTTAACATCCGCAGAACCTTTCCATTCCACAAAAGGTTCTTTATAGATTATTAAAATGTTCTTCACACTAAAAAAACTGTTATTTTAGGAACTGTTCACTGAAAGGTTTTAAGGGGAACCAAAAATGATTCTTCTATATCATCACTGAATAAAAATCCCTTTCGGAGCAAGAGTACAATGTAAAGGTAGAGTCACATTTACAAATACAGTCATTTCAGTGGAAAATCAAGGGTTTTGCATGAGGATGAAAAAGTTCACCACACAGATTTCGCTTGTGTGTAAGTTGGTAATGTAAATTCGCCATGTTGACCAACAGAAAGCTGCCTTGTTTGAAAGTGCTTGGCTGACAATGGATTTGTTTTGCCCCACAACATTTCATTGAAAATTCACTAATGTGACTGCAAAAATCAGACTGGTATGATTTGTGCTTGCAATAAAGCATGACATTTAAAAAAAAATAAGCAAACGAATCATTACTTTAGTAAGACTGAAACTTTTAAAGTGCATATACTCAGTGGGAGAAAACTGATTATCTAAATGCATCATCTTTTATTGTTCTGTGGTCATTAGGTCCTGAAGCTTTCTTCTGCCATCTAAACCATCTATTTCAGTGGCATATTGCTTTCACTGAGAAACCCCCCGTTCATTTATACCCCTGCCCCCACCTTTCTCATATAAATTGCAAGGGCGATCAGACAGAGAGCAGCAGTGGAACAATCGATGCGTGTGGTTTGGACGGGTTGGGGCAGTGTGCGGTGGTGGAGGAGGATGGGTGGGTGACAGGCGATGAGGTCTATGTCAGCAGGAAATGGTCAAAACTGCTGGGAATAGCGGGTGTGGGGGTGTAGAGACATTAAAACGGGCTTACTGGTGTGAAGAAATATGCTCCTATCTTCTGTCATTAAAATTTGAGTCATCGTGACTATAGAAAATAAAGATCCTCATATTGATATACTGTATATAATATATCCTTATAGATATAGCATGTACATGCAATGAATTTTTTTTTTTCAAAATGTAATAAGACAATCTGCATTTGCTTTGTGATTATATGGGGTCTTGTATCCACACAGAATTATACAGTTAGCGTCCAGCTAAGAATGCCACATCATGTCGCGCCAAGGTGTGAGTGCCGTGTAGTGGTGCAGTGCATTCCTGGATAGATTAGATTTAAGATTTAAGATCTTGGAACAGCCAGACATGAAACTTGTCAGCAATGTATAGCAAAGCAGAGATTAGCTGTCCTTGGAGAAATCAAAAAGTTTTATAAGGTTTAATTTTTTCATCTAATATTATATTATTTTATTTTATTTTATTTCAGCTTTATTTCAAATAATCTAAATTATTTTTAATAGTTGTATTTAACTGTAACAGTACTGTTAATTGTATGCATCAAAATTATTTACTCACCCTCATGTCATTCCAAACATGAGTAACACAACACAAAAGATATTTCAAAAAAATTTATTTTTATTTTTTTGTCCTTACAATGAATGTAGTTTTGGTCCCCATTAACTGACATTGTATGGACAACAGTCCTTCAAAATATGTTTTTTATATTCCATAAAACGTGAGTCATATAGGTTGGGAATGACATGAGGTTGAGAAAATATTTATTTTGGGGAGAATTAACCCTTTAATTGCACATTGTGAACATGAATTTTGCAGGATTATGAATTGTTGTGTTGAATATTCTACACTGAATATGTTGAATGTTTCAGTTTTAAATATTTATGAAATCTAAGAAAACAAATCTTGGTCATGATTTGATCTATAATGTATTAACAATGAACATTTTCTCTTCAACCCGCAGCATGCCTCTCTCTCAGCCAGTCGTTCAGAGAAGGGCTCGGGATGGTCGAGCCGCTCAGTCGGAGCCCGTTGCCGGAACTCCATTGCCTCCTGTACGGACGAACAGCCTCACATCGGCAACTACCGGCTGCTCAAGACCATCGGCAAGGGCAATTTCGCCAAAGTGAAGTTGGCACGCCATATTTTGACCGGCAGGGAGGTAAGATGTACAGAGAGATGACGGTATTATGTTAGGAAATTAAATAAAGATTGACAAGGCTTTTCTGATTGGCATTTAGGTAAATCTTCTCAAGTTCTCAGTCACATTATGGCTGCCTCAGTGTGTCTAAACAAAGTGCACACTGACCTGTGCCATAGTTTTTGAGCCAGATGACATATAAAAAAACATATCTAAAAATCTTTAAACATGCTCATCCAGCTTTTTTACACTTTGACCAAAAGCAATTATGTCATCAACCTACTGAGGTGTGCACAGTTAGCATAATTTTCCAGGTGACTGCTTCTTTTATATGCAATTTAGTTGTCAAGTCAATATGTCAGCTACATTTTGATGATTTTTTTAACTTTGTGTCTTCTCAGGTTGCAATAAAAATCATTGACAAAACCCAACTCAACCCTACAAGCCTACAGAAGGTAGGAACTAGGTCATAACCGCTGCACTCTTGTAAGCTTGTGATCCGAATTATGTTTTTCCATGCTAATGTCTATCTGAACTCAGACATGAGGTCATATCGAGGAGCTTGTTTTGGTCAAATGGCGTTTGATTAGACACTATTTAGCAGTGGTCAGTGAAAACATGAACTTTGACCCAATGGTTTTGATTTGCCACCATTGTGCTCTTATGGACTGTGCTCTGATGCTGTTGTAATATATCTGGAGCTGTCTGAGCACTTTATCTGTGTGAAATCTGGAAAATAAAACAGTGAGCTGTTTTTGTCCTTGGTTTAGTTCTCAGCTAAATATATTAATTCACCAGAAAATGGCAGGAAAGATTAGATAAGCAATTCAAATAAGAGAAAGCTGTTGAAAATGAGGAAACTATGACGTTGTTGTTGTATTATAGGCACGTTATCATATTTTGCACTTTTTTGTTTTTAGCTTGTTTGGCTATGTGGAGATAATGTAATTCCTAAAGGTAAATGTTACACTATTTTTTTGTGTTTTTGTCCATGAAATGTAACTTTAAAAGATATTTTCTTCAGAATAAATATTTATCATTAGCTTAGCTAATCGTGTTAGTGTTATAGCCAAGTGCACTTAATAACACCCTACCAAGCTGAAATGTTCAAAAAATACTGTAGAAAAATTTAAAAAGTAATCAATTATGATTGAAAACATGCTTCTAACTTTATCTTTAGTATTTGTTTTCATGTTTAGTGTTGTCTGAGGTATATTGCATGAATTGAATCATGATTAGAATTTATTCATCTTAAGTGCAAAGTTAAAAAAAATGCATTTATGAAGTGCTAAATATTCCTAGCTTTTGTGCATATGGTAAGATGACTGGGGAATATTGTCTTTCTGTGAGAGTCTGTGTGATAATCACACCTCTAATGTGAGAAAAATGGTGTGCTGCTTCATTCAGAGGTTTTGTGATTGCTAACACAGCATTTCAAACCTAAAGATTATTATTAGCTCTAAAATTTCTTCCAGGATATCCAAGTGCAGTGACGTGCACAGACATTTTGTGGGGCAGGGTATCAAGTGGAAAAAAGGGCACTTCTCATATTTATTTAAATTTTTTTCTAATCAAAACATTAAATATATTAGGGGTGTGCGATATTGACAAAAATGTATCTCAATATTTTCTGGGATTTTATCGATAACGACAATTAGATGATATTTTGCATTAATACTGTTTTGATATTTTAAACAAAGCGTTGAATACTGATATTTGAAATTATAAAAAAAAAATGAAAAGAT
>NW_015787169.1:0-3552 GCF_001515625.1 Sinocyclocheilus rhinocerous | reverse complement strand
AAATATACAAAATAATGTTCTTTTTAGCAACATCATATGACCCCTCTAAAGCCACTTCACCCACTACATGGTGTCACGCCTGTTAAAAATATTTACAGTCCTTCAGCTTGGTTCATATTTTTTCACCAAGAAAGTTAAATATATACAGGGTAAATTCCAGATCTTTGCAATAATTTTCACCGTCATTTATATATAGTAACTTCATGTCAAAAAAGTTGTCGACCCCATGTACATCCAAGAGAACTAAAGGATCAATTAAACGAAAAGGACTATTACAAAACTACAGTATAGTTACTGTCTAGCTTACATACAATTCATGAATATATGATGTATGACAGGTCATGAATATTCAATGATCTGTAAAGTTCTCTTCCAGCTAAGCATTCAGAAATATGAAGAATCTGAAAATTACAGCAAAAGCCATCTAGTATTCCTCAAAAATAAAGACATTAATGTACTCCATGTAGCTGAATGTAGTTGAAGTAGTCCCAGAGCAAATCCCAGAGCTCAGTCCAATTTTTAACCACAAAGTTCACAAATTAACCCCATTCAACAGCAAGCTTGAGCAATTTTGCTAAGATGTTCAACTCTGAGCTAAAGAGACCAGTCCAACTCACATTTCATCATTTTCTGCTACTTGAGTATAATGTCTAATCTTTTTTACAGATCAAAATCTTGAGTACTGAGCAGCATCAGAATTTCTCAGTCAAGTACACCACCGTTTAAAAGTCTGTGATTAGTGAAATTTTTACTGCTTTTATTTTGTCAAAGCTATATTTTCTGCAGTCATCACTCCAGTCTTCAGTGTCACATGTCATGATCTTTCAGAAATTATTCTAATATGCTGACTTTGTGCTCAAAAACAATTTGTATTAGTAGTCAACAAATATTATTATTATATCAATGGTCAAAACAGTTGTGCTACTTAATATTTTTGTGGAAACCATGATATATTTTCTCAGGATTCTCTGTTGAATAGGAAGTTTGAAAGAACAGCATTTATTTGAAATAGAAATATTTTGTTAAATTAATTAAATTAATTTTATGTGTTCTTGCTGACTAAAATTAAATAAAAAGACACCAAAATATGTGATAAATAAAAGTCTCAGTGGATATAATAAACAGTATTTATACTGCTGTTACAGAATACATAAAATAAGTTATCAAAAAGATGTTTAAATGCCTAGAAGTAGAAACAAACTTGTCAAAAAGAGAAAATCTTTCCCTTCTTCTTAAACCTATGTTCATTTGATTTAATGTCTGAAATAAGAACCTATCCGCAAATCATGTGTGCATCAACAAACATTAATAGGGTGTGCAAGTGTGGGCTATATATAATATTTCATGATTTAAGTGAGCATCTTGAGTGCTTTTAAGTAGATAGTCTAGAGAATTTCAGGGGCTGCTGAGTAAGGCAGGTCTGAATCTGTTCCACCAGTCGGACCAAAAAAAGCTGCACCACCATCTGCTGTATAGGCTAGATGTTTCTTATAGCCTTTCTGCTATGTCATTTCCATTATAAATACATCAGATATGATTCTTCAGCAAACAATACTGCAAATAGTGCTATAAAAAGAGATTATAATTAACTAATAAATAAAAAGTACAAATGCAATCACAGTCTTTCAATTTGCTGCTGACCTGTCATAATAATAATGAGGTATACATTCCCAGATATTTAATAATATCCATATCATTACTTGTGCTGCAGATCAGATTGTTCTGATCTTAAATCCCCGCAATGAAGTGTCTTAAAGTCACTGGAACAACACTATAAAAGAGAGAGTGCTCGCTAATGAGATACACTGAGAATACACAGTGAGCTCAGCGTGCTTTTGCTTACATCATTCCTCATGGGTGCAGGATCGCTGAACAGTCCAGACTGAGCGTCTGCTTCCTCTAACTCTGAAGACATGCAAATGTAACATCAACACACTGTATACTCCTGCACATGCAGTGTTGAGGTCATGTGACAGTGTAACAATGTTTTATTAACTATTAAAGGGGAAAACTGGCTGTGCATTTTGACAAAGTTTTGGAAGCAACATCCTCTCTCTGTCAATGTTTTATTTATGCATCTATTTATGTATGCATTGTACATTAGAATACAACAATAAAAACATCAGCCAAGACATTGAGATTGCTAACAATGTCTTTCTCCAGGCATTATAAACCTCCTCAGTTTAGATTTATGAGGATTCATGATTCAGGAGCAGTGGTTTGGTTTCAGGGGAAGGTGGTTTTAAAGTCAGGAGGTGTTTGAGGTTCAGGAGGGGGTACAGGGTGCATCGGATCACTCTGGCACACTGAAGTGCTGCAATCACAGGATCCTGCTGCTATCCCAACATGAGCATGAGCTCATCCCATCAGGGAGGTCAACCACAGAGAGGGTAACACACACAAACACATCTGCACACATGCAAGGATGTCGCTGTCAGGAGATACCCACACTCACAGGGGGCTCCGTATGACTGACATTCTGTATTCTGAACTGACTGAAAAAACTGAATTTTTTTATGCTATATTCATACATAGTGAAATGATTTTGTGTCAAGTCTAAATCTATATTGAATATACTGTATTCAAAGATGTAAATAAAACAAAGATTATTAGAGTGCATTTTACAATAACATACAATTTTAGTCTTTCTACTTCAAAATTCACATTTAACGTTACTTGCCAATTTTTGTAATTATTTGTGAAGTTTATTACCAATTTCTGAGTGAAAATTAATTCTCCACTAAATATGTTCAGTATAGGTGATAATTGTGGGTAAGTTACATGTGCTCCACATGAGGGCTGCTTTTATTTCTAAATATAGGGGCGAGGAGCACAGGAAGCAGATTTAACATAATGAAGGTCATATGCCATCAAATCCATCAAATTTATTCTTTTAGATATTAGTGCCACATTCGACACTGTCATTCAGTGTTATTAGATCGAATGGCTTTTATTGTATTGTACTTCTTTGGCTTTCATCATATTTAAAGTGATAAAAAAAAAACAATTTGTTCAATCTGAGCCAGTTTCAGATACTTACTGCGTTTCACAGGGGTCAGTGTTGGGTCCGCTTTTATTTATTATTTATATTTATTGTTTATATTTTACCTCTTGGTCATATTTTTCACACTTTTGGTATTAATTTTCATTTTTACGTCGATGATACACAACTGTACGTATCTACAAAACCTAATATTTTCTATCCCCCTCTCGAACTTACTAAATGTATGCAGGATGTTAACATTTGGATGACTAAGAATTTCTTAAAGCTCAGTGCCAACAAAACTGAAGTCCTTCTTGTAGGGTCTAGGTTTACTTTATCTAAAACTCAGTCTTTTACTTTGTGTTTTATTGACTTTTGTTGTAAGGTGTCCTTGAATGCCATGAAAGGCTGCTATAAATAAAAGTTATTAGGAGTAGTAGTAGTAGTAGTAGTAGTCGTAGTAGTAGTAGTAGTAGTAGTAATATCATGAAATACAGTGCGGTGAAAAGTTTTTTTTTTTGCAAATTTGTCACACTTAAAAGATTCAGATCAAACAAATTTTAATATTA
>NW_015787168.1:0-3808 GCF_001515625.1 Sinocyclocheilus rhinocerous | reverse complement strand
GTGTACAACAGGTTTTTCAGCAAAGTTTTGATCATGTTGATAATTCAGAGGCCTTAGAAACCTGTGCATCAAGACTTTACATTATTATTTACTTTATAGGGTTAAACAAGGCTTTGTCAAGCCAACATTCAAAGTTCTGACAAACTTTGCTTGTCTAGTTGTCATATGACTTTCAATTCATTTTAACTCTACTTCCTTACATTTAAATTCAAACCGCAATTCTGCAACTTGTTTGCTACCTCAATTCAAATTCAGGAATTTACTTGGAAATTAAAAGACATTCTAAATTCAATTTTGAATGGCGCACAACCCTGGCGTCATCCAGTGACTGGTCAGTATAGTTCACCTGTAGCTTTAATTTGCAAACAATTGTATGTTGTGGTATTTTACAAATCCCATATAATCACTTGAAGAGTGCAGAAAAATAACCTTTCTAAAAGTGGCGCCCTGATGGGGAATCATGTGAACGGACCTTGAAATTGAGCCGTCGCTCAGAATCACATGCACTTCAGTCATTGGCTGGTCATTGCAGGAACTCTAAACAACAGGGATCTGCTGGTTTATGACATTTTACAAGCTTTTATAAGAGCCACAGACCACCTCGGCCTCTCCTCAAGCCCTTACCATCACTACAACAAAGAAGACTTCAAAAGGACTCTCAGAATGGCTATGAGGTAAATTAAGATTTATTTTATGTTTAGGAATTACTTAAATGTACATAAAAATTGCCCACATAAATGAGTAATGTTAATACAAGTGTGCTCGCTTTTGGGAAATGATCTCAATTTTACTCAACTTCCTGAAAGCCAGCATCCGGAATATAATCATTAGCAAGCATACTATTAGCATTGCTCATACTTAGGATTAGTGATTTAAACAAACTACTAAACCCAAGTATTAAACTTTGACATGTACCTCATTCCAAACTGTTAGGGCTATGAAAATATTGGCCCAGTAAGAAAACACCACAGAAACACCCAAAACCTGCCTAGCAACCACACAGCATCCCAAAAACCAAATGATCATTCTTATATAAGCACAATAGCTTTGTGTTGGCAAGTTTTGCAAGGAAAAGCATTGCTCACATGTTCTTCAGAAAATAAAAATGGAGCTAAAAATTAACACATTCAACACATTTCAAGTTCAATTCTGGCTCACGCCACTTCTCCATCCAGCCACTCCCCCATAATTTCCAGTCTTTGCTCTGCTTTCGCTGAATTAAAGTGGCAGAGGCTCCCCAAAAATGCAAATGTAATGGCACTGTCACTACAGGTTATATGACAAGCAAGAGATACCCATTACTTTCATTGCAGCGATGTTTTAATTATAAGTGCGGCTTTCTTAAATAGTCCCACCCCATACTGCGAGGGAACTAAAACCTAGCAATTAGGAAGCCTGTGGATGACAGGTAGTGCTGCTAAGAATGCAGGGGGTGAATTCATATGAAGGACCTCATGCATACAATTATAAGATCAGAGTTACATTTCAAAGGAAATATTAAAATAAAATGTCACTGCTCTACTTTTATGCCTCTGACCTACTGAGCAAAGCACTTGGGTGGGTTGGTTTGGTTAACTATTAGGGCTAAATATAACAACGACAATTGTACAATCTCATAATTTTTTCTCAGGCAGACTGACAAACTCAATAGTTAAATGGATTTCCATTGACTGTACACCAGTGATTCTGTCCAGATTTTGATGAAAATAAATGAGAAATTTCATATAAATTATGCCTGGATTAATACATGCTGTAAAAAAAAAAGTTGTTAACTGTTGGATCATGATAGCTAATGCATTTAAACCATATTACCTTATTAAAATGTATTGAATAAATAGTCAATTTTATATATTTTAAATAATATATGAATTCTAAACAATAAAACAAACTACAGTATGTCAAATCAACATTAATAATAATAATAATAATAATATTGATTTAACTGCACTGACACCAAGCTGAATAATGACACTAGCTGTTTGTAGCTGAATTTAATTGAAAAATTTTTTTGAATATTTGAAGCTGAATTTAAAATTATTTCATAATTGATCAACTTTGCAAAATTGACAGTTATTGAAATTTATTGAAATGACGGTGATCTAAATTGAGCTGAATAATGATGTATAAATATAAACTTGTATAAACCATTACTGTATCTTCTGTAGAGCTCCTTTACGGCTGAAATTGAATTATTCATAATTGATTAATGTTACAACATTAACAGGCAAGGCAAGTTTATATAGCACATTTCATACACAATGGTAATTATGTAAAAGTGCTTTACATAAAAGGAATTTTTAAAATCATTAAAAAATAAATCACAATAGTGTCATTTTACGGCTTTGAAACAATCTGTATTGTAACCGCTCTAAATAAAAGTAACTTCACTTAACTGCATTTCAAACTCAATTGTTCTTTAAAGCCTCAGCCTCTCTTTATGACAGAAAAGGCATCGCTTTCACAAATGTTTAGGCTCATGGGCCTCTAATTAGAGTAATGATCACAGTTGTGCCACAAAAGTGAATGGGCATCAAACTGACGTGTTTCGTTGCATGATTAATAGCCACACACTTACAGAGAAAAGCTTGTTTGTTCACAGTAAACTGCACAAAGGCAAAGGCATCAGCGGCAGGCTGAATTGACACAGGCCAATGAGGGCATTCGCAGGACCTGCTTCTCCCTTCCTCTTTCTCAACTCATTCCCCAAAGCAAGGCATTTGAAGAACTAAAGCTTCCAGTAGTGCTGGCAGCTGGTCAATACCGTCGCTGCTGTGTGGGAGGGCTGCTCCTGCTCCTTCAGGCCTGGCCCTGTTTCCCACAATCCTGTTCTGCTTTGGGTAGGAGACTGCAACCTAGAGGTCACCTAACCCAGGAGCCCAAACATGAGAAGTTTGATTGCATGAGAGAAGAACAATGGTGTGTAAAGATGCTGAATCTATACGGTCCTTTCAGAAGAGTGCTGACGCTGTAATGAGCGCATTCATGCTGGAAATGCATTCAGCCTGAATGGAGCAGAATCAGTATGAGGGAGGGACCCAAAGAAGATGGAAAACAAGTGAACAGTTAAAAGTGAAGTGGGGCATTTTAAATAATTACTGTTTTTGTAAGTTCCAAACAATCCCACCGTCTCCGAACAGATAGTCACATTCAAAACTCAAGGTCGAGTCAACGATCTTATGTCTGGGTCCAGACTGGTTCCTATTTAGTACTGTACTGTAAGTATAAGGCACAAAATTTACCCTTCACGTTTTAAAGAAAACATACATGGGTTTAATTTGAAGTGACAAAGATTAACAACATTATAACCAAGATTTTTACATTTTCTGTGCAAAACACCACCGTGATGCTGAGTGTTTGGTTACCAAGGTGTCGCTAAGCAGTTTCTAGGGTGTTCTGACTGGGCTTTAGCATGTACGTTTCTAAGGAGTTCTGAGTGTTTTACAGCATGTTGCTGAAGCAGTGGCACGTAACTACAGTTAGGGTGTTCTGGGTAGTTGGTAAGATGTTACTAAGGTACAGTGAGTGGTTGCTAAGGTGTTCTGACAGGTTTTGAGCATGTTTCTGTAAGTATGCTAAGGAGTGCTGACTGTTTAATGGTTTGTTGCTAAAGCAGTGACATGTTATTACAGCTAGGGCGTTCTGAATGGTTGCAAGGATGTTACTAAGGAATGGGGTAGGCGGGGGTTTTAAAACATTGATATGTGGTTGCTAAGGTGTTCTGACTGTTTTTGAGCAGGTTTTTATATGTTTCTAAAGAGTTCTAAGCATTGCTAAGGAGTTCTGAGTGTTTTATAGCATGTTGCTAAAG
>NW_015787167.1:0-3334 GCF_001515625.1 Sinocyclocheilus rhinocerous | reverse complement strand
ATTTTTCTGTTAAACTGTTTTTATTCAAATTGTTCACTTAATACTCTTTGTAATGTAAAATAAATCTTCAATTTTAAAAAGAAAAGAAAAGAAAAAAGTGAAATAGAAACAGTTTTGGTCTAAGAGTTTTAGACCCCACTGAATTTAAAAAGAGAAGATTGAACTTGGTGAATGAATTACACAGTTCTGTGTGGGCTTGCTTATATCCAAAATGACAATAATCTTATTGTACAAGTCTAATCTTCCTCTCTCTCTTCCTCCTCATTCATACTCTCATATATGTGTCGTGCCGTGCCTGCAGCTGGAGTGAGAGGTACGATTGGTATTGATCACAGCTTTTGTCCCTCTCTGAATCTTCCAGAGCAAATATAGACCTCACCCATTCACAGGCCAACAAAATTATCCCCTCTTTCCTGCTGGCTTTTTCCAATATCTCCTGTCATCAGAAAACACTCAGTTTTTAAATCACACAGCCTTAAAATATAAGTAGACACGCTTATGCTGACCACAAGTATGTATATCTTTATGATCGTGATCTGGACCATCATGGTGATGGAGCAAAAGAAGGGATCTCTGCTGGTGTTAGCACGTCTCTGTCTCTGGTTATCACTCCAATCCATCAAAATCACAAAAAGAGCACATTCACACTCATCACATCACATATACTGTATCGTCTGCTTCCTCTCCATGAAGAGCGATAGAGAGAATGACTGTGATAATGACCTTTGTTGGAGCCTTTTTTCTCTGTAATTGATCTGAACGCCGCCTTTTTCTGCTAGGACAGCTTGAAGTCCTTTCATTATGTTCAGTGCACATATATAGAGAGAGAGAGACGCATCTGACCTAATGCAGTTATTTCTTCTATAATTACCACTCTTGATAGCTCTCTTTCTGTCTTGCTCTTACAAGATTCAAAGCAGCTCTTTGGTGTGGTGTGATAAACAGGACTATATGTTGGCCAAGCATTAGTAATCATTACAAATACACACACAATAGATGTCAATGACAACATAACTTGTATCAAATACTTACTTATATCAACGTAACTTTGAATATCAGATTTTAGAGTCACAAGGAAATGTAGTTTACATGTATGATGTCTTGTTTCAGTGGTTGCCATTTTTCTAATGGCAAGATGTTGCACATTTTCCAACTTCCTGAGGTTTCAAGCTGCAAATATGATTCACTTGGATTGCAAATTATTTGTGTTGGTTTCCCATTTTCTACCTTTTCTGTTTATACTGGTTACATAGACTGTGTGTTCATATATTTGGACTATCATTCGGCTCTGCAAAAAATCTTTTGGATTGTATGCGCTGCTCTCTAGGTCTCTTGGTAGGTTTGGACTTAATTAATGAAGGGTCTGTTTGTCACTTTTGGTTTAGGTGGGTTTGGGATTCAATGGCCTCTTCTTAAGATTTATTAAAAAAAATAAAAAAAAACTAATGCTCATTTTAAAACACTGATATTTTAGTAGCAGTGTTAAATGTGATTTTTAGCGAGTTTCAAAATAGATATCCATTTCCATACTGTACATCATCATCACCAAAAATAAATAAATAATAATAATAATAATAATTTTGTTTTTTATACAACAATTCATAATTATGCATAATTTATCATCAACCAAAAAGGTGTAGGGTAAAGCCAGCTTATTTTGCCTTCCCTTTTTGCATGACAGTCATCATAATGTTGTGATGCCTAAATTAAAATTCAATTTAATTTGATTAATTGTAGTTTTGGTTTTGTTTGAATTTATTTAGAAACAATAATATTGATTTGTATATATACCTTTTATATACTGTATATTTATTGTTATTGTAATATCAGTGAGTCGTTACTTTGTTCTTTATGGTTTGTGGAATTGGTCTTTTTAAACATTTTTTTTTTTAGCTACTATTGGGTCATTGCTGGGGAACAGTATTTACATATAATGTGCACACAGAATACTTTTGACCTCCAAATGTAGTAAGGCCTATTCACACCATGTCCCCTCATGAAATCTGCATGATGACTTCATTTATTTATTTATTTTACATCTTTTTGAATTCCTGCCTGCCAAGTCAAAAATATTGTGCTAAAATATCAATCTGTTCTTTCTTTTCAGAAAATCATTCATGTGTTCATACTTGTAGTGAGATTGACTACAATTTGACATTGGACTCTATGAATTCTGGTTACAAAATACTGCGAACATTGTCTTTTTGTGTCATTTAGTCAGTCCAGGTTCTTTCTTTTCCCCTCTCTCCGCACTGGATGTCATTCTGGCTTTGAGTGGCCATATTTTCGCTCTGCTGTTTTCTGTGACGGTAGCGTGATAAGATGGAAAATGCTGCTGGGGGCCTCTGGAAGACTCCGCTTATCTCCCTCAGAGCAGACACGTGTCGCTACACACAAATCAGTGTCTGGATCAAGCCGCCATTTTGGCTCTGTGGCTCGGCGAGCGGCTGTTCCTCTCTAACCTCTCTAATCCCTCAGGCCCAGGCAGCATCACCACCATTTGTTCCTTTTATCGTTCCACAAGCGCCCAATCGACAGGGCAAAGAATGGTTTCTATAGCGACGCTAGACCCAAGATCATTTAACAAACCGGTTTCCTTGGGGAGATGATCTGGACTGTTGGGTTTAGGCTGAGAGTGTGTTTGTGTGGACACTAGAATCTGCTTTCAGTCTTTGTTTATTTACAGTATATGTTGTTTTGTTTCCATCTGTTTATGAAGTATGTATTGTGGCTAGCAGGTACATTTTTTAAAGTTAGAGACAGATACACTTGTAAACCATTTCTACATTTTCCCACTCGCCAGAGTGCTTTCCACCTGCCTGTTGTTTGTCAAATTAAAGCTATTTTCTCTCTCTCTCTTTGCATTAGAGTACATCCTCTACCAAAACGGTCCTACAGTTGTAGTTAGAGAGAATATGTGCCCTTGCACTTGTGCGGACTGTGGTTGAGTGAGCGTGTGAGTAGGTGTGTGTGTGTAGGAGGCGAGCTACAGCTCTATTAGCTCGTCTTGCACCTCAGCTTGTTCTCGGCTAGCTGAATTTCAATCCTCTTTGTGGATGCTGTCGCTCATATGTGGGTTACAGATCAACTGTATGTGTATGTGTGTGCATGTACATGTGGTTTCCCTACTACACCAAACCCTCAGCTAAACAACATTAAGGGGTTTTCAAACTGGGGTCCAGGGACCCTCAGTGGGCCACAAAGGTGCCAGGGGGTCCGTGGAAGATTTGAGACAACTGAAGAAGACTTTTCCAGATGTATTTAATGTATTTGTTAACTTTTTATATTAAATATGTTTAAAGGGGTCATATGATGCGATTTCAAATTTTCCTTT
>NW_015787166.1:0-3623 GCF_001515625.1 Sinocyclocheilus rhinocerous | reverse complement strand
ATCAGGAAGGGGGCCAACACTTTTTCACACCACTGTATATGTATAGAAGTTTCATTTTCCTTGACTTCTAATTTCAATTCCAGTGTGGTCTGTGCAGCAGAGTAACATGTCTTTTTTGTTTTTCAGCCTCATTGTGTGTTGCTGGCATCAAAAGAGAATTCTGCTCCGGTGAAACTTGGTGGCTTTGGTGTGGCTATACAGCTGGGAGAGTCCGGATTAGTAGCTGGAGGTACTTGGAAAAATTCTGTTATAGGTTAAACTTGTAACACATGGACATTCCCCATGTACCTGCGCTGCATGCTAAGGGCTTTAGTGCATGCATACAGAAACTTCTAGGCAACAAGATTCATATGTAGTAAAAGCATGTTATTAAAGCACAAACTTTATAGGAAATAACGTATTTTAATTTATTTTGGCTTGAAGAACTGAAACTCTTCAGAGTAAGGTTTCATTTGTATCACAAAGACTAATCATGGATTCAGTTCCTTATTTTATGTGTAGGACATAACTCTCACTCAGTATCACTTCATAAATTGAGTCATGAATTTTGAATCATTCAGGCAATTACTTTGTTCTGATTAATGAGCTCTCTTGTGCTTAATTGTTCAAACCTTGTATCAGCGACAGCTCTTTTGTATGTATTTGAATGGATGCTCACATGTCACATGTCGTCTGTGCTGCAGGCCGGGTGGGCACTCCACACTTCATGGCCCCTGAGGTGGTGAAAAGAGAACCCTATGGGAAACCTGTGGATGTTTGGGGCTGCGGAGTCATCCTGTTCATCCTCCTGAGTGGCTGCCTGCCCTTCTATGGCACCAAAGAGCGCCTGTTTGAAGCAGTCATAAAAGGAAAATATAAGGTAGAAGTTTAATAGCAAAGTCTGTTAAGATTAAATAAAGACATGCTGGGAATATCCTCAAGGCCTTCAAAAATTGGCTCAAGTGAGGTGAAAGCGGCAACATATACTGATTTGTTTAAGGTCTGAGGCAAGACAGCTACTTAATACATATACATCACTTCCAGAAACCAATGGTTCAGCATTTGGTCCATCCTTATCTCATCAGTGCATTGGAGCCAGTGTCCTATATGGCTCCTTTTCATTTGTCTAAACTGAATAATTTAGACATTTTAGGGCTTGAAAAATTGGCTGCACACTGACCTGATCTCAAATCAGGAACCACTAACATCAGATTATATTCTCACCACATAAACTATTCAAAACAACTTCAGATAGTTCCAGTTCTCTAATTTGGTCAGAGAATGATAGCTAAGATTGCTGATGGTCTTTTTTTTGGTTGAATTTTTGGGTGATTTTTTCCCATTAAAATAAATACTATAAGTGAATTAAGTTCGACCTAAATATTTTTGTCCTTAGTCAGCTTTCCACACAATTTGAAGTGGATGGTGATTTTAAACGTAGCATAAAAGTGGACCGTACTAGACCCCAACATTCAAAATCTTCTGAAGCCATTTGTTGATTTTTTTGTGAAGAACAAACTAAAATTTAAGTCATTAATACTAAGTGTCATCATTGTCAATGGAAACGTTGGCAGGTTCTGAGCATCGGTGCTGGTGCCAGAATCATTTTGTTGGAAGAGTGCTATCAGAGGATCTGGGCTTGTCCATTTATGATGCATTTGCTGTGCAGATGAATCCTCGGCAGTGGGGCCAAATCTCAGAGAGTGCCAAAGACCTGGTGCGCCGTATGCTGATGCTGGACCCTGCAGAGAGGATCACAGTATATGAAGCTCTCAACCACCCCTGGCTCAAGGTATCAACAGCATTCAGGAAACATCTGCTTATCTGATCTTACTGATGTTTTGTTCATGTATTAGTCTGATTGCTAAATAAAATTATTACAAATATTTAATTGTGAAGCAAAAATTATGTAAATAATGTTTTATTATTATTATTATTATTAAAACAGTCAAACTTTTTCATTAATTTTTTCCCAGCTTTGAGGATTTTATGGACTTAAGATGTAATTCCTTAATTAGATGAATAAGCACCATTTGAAGTGTGCATTTCATTTTAGGAGAGAGACCGCTATGCCTACAAGATCCACCTTCCTGAGACAGTCGAGCAGCTGAGGAAGTTCAATGCCAGGAGGAAACTAAAAGTGAGGCATCAGCACTTTACAGTCTCTGCATATTGCTTTAGCAGCTGCTCTCGTGCACGATTCACGTGAATGTTCTGCCGTGTAAACTAAAGACCACAAATAAAAAATTAGGGCAGCCACAGGAAATTAAAGCACATGAGTTGATCAATATCTATGGTTTGACAGGGTGCAGTGCTTGCCGCAGTCTCCAGTCACAAGTTCAACTCTTTCTATGGCGACCCACCTGAAGAACTGCCTGACTTCTCTGAGGACCCTACTTCATCAGGTACTACAACGACCAGCAGAGATCAGATGCCACCCACTCTGTCTTCCTGGAGAGATGCTTTTTTGAGATTTGTAGTCTCTTATGACAGTGTTTTGGCTACTTTGATGTTATCTTTCTGACAGAGAAAAAGATGAAGCTTGTTAGTAGCATGCTTAAACAAGCATAACAGTCAGTATAGCCCACAATTTAGGTATTCAAAAAAACAACTGGTCTCAATAACTCATCTCGCTGCAGGCTATGAAATAGACAAAAAAATCACATACAATTGCACTGAGAGAGAAACATGAGCAGGAGGGTGAGAATATCTTGACTTGAAGCAGTGAGAAAATGCCCTAGGAACTGCTTAGCAATGCCATGACAACTACCCTGTCATCATGCTGGGGAGCTCTGCATAGGCAATCACCATTCAATTTTTCTCAGAAAGTGAAAAAATTATTTATTTTTGAGCAGCTGTCGCAGAGGAATGTTTTTGTGTCTTCTTTAAATAGACTTTACAGTGTACATTTCACATACTCTCAAACAAACCACCAATGGTTTGGTTTAGAATCTGGTTCATGTTTCCTGTTTATTTCTCATATCATCTGTGGTAACGTTCCTTTTTTCCACAACACTTAACACAGGATTTAATGAGTCACAATTTTTAATAAAAAGTTTCCCTACTATATCCTTTAAGATATACACTTTCATAAAAAAGGTACAAAGCTGTCACTGGGGTGGTACCCAAAAGCTAAAAGATACATATTTGTACCTTATTTACCCCTAACTCTGCTACATATTAGTACCTTAAAGTGCCATATGACAGGGTACCACCCCAGTGACAGTTTTGTACCTGTTTTTGATAGTGTACTTGGAATATCATTTGAATGTTCATTTGTGAGTAGTTCTACACAAACTGATTGTTTTAAGTGTGGGTGAATCATATCTCTATTCACATCACAATCAACTCTGTTTTGTTAAATTATGCTTGTTGCTTGTTTCTTTGCTGGCCACCCTGCAGGACTACTAGCAGCGGAAAGTAGGTGTCACCGTCTGTCCCCTTACAGACTTAAGTGTTTGCCTGCTTCTTTCAAATCAAGTTAATGCTTTTCCTGGGTATTTAAAGGTCACGATGTGTGGTCAAATGTGTTTGTGTGTACATGTAAAGGGGCTGTGTCACAAGTGCTAGACAGCTTGGAGGAAATCCATGCGCTGACGGACTGCAGTGAGAAAGACCTGGACTTTCTACACAGCGTCTTCCAG
>NW_015787165.1:0-3600 GCF_001515625.1 Sinocyclocheilus rhinocerous | reverse complement strand
TATATAAATCATACATTTTATATAATGTGATATAGAGTATAAACATTTTTCTACAGTAACACCATCCAACAGTGGATATTTTTTTCTTTTTTATGTTCTCATTGCACAATGCAAATAAGGCAAACCTATGGGTTACAAGCAAAAGGTCAAGTGAAATAAGGCATATCTCTTGTGAAAAAGAAGTACACGTTATCATACTTTTAAAATAAGTATTTATTACATAAACAATGCACAACTAATTGTAATGTTTTCAGACACTTAATTAGATGTTATTTGCAATTAAATGAAAATGTATTATAGTTTTAATTTAGATTAAATACAGTTAGCTGAAATTTAGAGTGCTTTTCACTTAAGTAGGACTTCATTACATCTTTAAATGCAATTTCATCAATTACTTCAGTTGTCTTTGAAAGACAGTTAAAGTTACTGCTGAATGAACTGACAAACATTTATGAGAAACTAAAAAGTACCTTAATGCCATTTCTATTGAAACTTGTCATGTGTTTACATATATAAATTATTACGTAAAGAATAATTGACGAGGAACCATTGAGTTATTAGAAAATAATGCTTTTGCTGTTGTAGGCTGTAAGGACTTTTGAAATAACTGAAATCATTTGGCGAAATGATATAGACATGTAATGCGGTCAAGACCTGCCTGGAACTACTTCAGCCATGCGTTTCTTTTTCACAAGGGTTATTAGCCTAAATAGGCTTATTTTGAATGTTGTTCCTTTCTTTGTTTTAAGAAGCACCAAACCTATCCATGAAAAGAGATATGGGCATGTTAAATTCAAACATCTGTTTATCAGGCAAATATTAAAGAGTCATTTGAATTTTAAATTCAAATAACCTTTATCATCTCCTCCCCCAATTGCAAAAGGCAAAGGATCAGTAAGGCGAAGCATAGTCGAACAGTCAAACACACCTACTTCTTCCATGTCACTGTGATTGGCAGAGTGCTAGGAGGATAATTAATGCCCACCTGTAATGTCGTAACAATTACAAAATTAACAACTCGCCCACTCAGACATCACCACTTCTGGTCTTGATGCAATTGTTAGCAAATAAATTAAAGATTCACTTTTGTACCCACCACCATCAATATTTATGGAGGACGTGACGACTTTTTAATACTACTAATAACTAAAGAACAGTTCAAAGTAATAAATTAAAGCTAAAAATATTCTTGATACTGTATTGTAATTTTTGAAGCAATGTAAAACATGTTAAAAAACACATAAATACTTTAATAAAAAAAAAAAATATCAAAGTGTTGGAGTCTTGTTAGAGTGTGAGGCACATGCTGTTCCATAAACTGGGAAAACATCAAAAATATAATATTTTTAGCCTTTTTGGGGGATTTTGCCTCCTCATTTCAGAAACCCATCACTCACCATTGCTTGTAAGGCATAATAAATACTTAAAGATAAGAGATACATATTGACTTATATATGAACTTTAAGCAACTGTTTGGTTTTCATTGCATTGCTAATGGGAGTTCAGAATGTGACATGCTTTACTGATTTAACTCATTTGTGTGTGTATATATTATGCATACCACATTATAGTTTCTCATCCAAAAATAAGAATGCATAAACATTCATAGACAATTCCGTGGTCATGGCATTTTCTGTTCTTCTTATTGTTGCTGCACAAAGTAACAGCTCAAGGCAACTGTCAGGCATCCCACATAAATACAAAAATTGCAGAATGATAAAACAAATGTTTCAGGTCACGGCATTTCTCCTGGCACATCATCACTCTAGCTTTCAGGAATCCAATGTTTTTTTTTTTTTTATATACTATTTACAAATATCCCAATACATATGAATATTAGGAGAGAGCTCAGTGGTAGTAATTGTGACTGTACAGGTGTCACTTTAAATAGAGTCTCCTGCTGGTGCTAGCCTTGACTTAGGCCTTGTTTACACTGCAGGATTTGATGCCCAATTCTGATTTGTTACCTATATCCAATTTTTTTGACTGTCCGTTTAGACTTTCTTTCAATTGTGACCCATATCTGATTCATGTGTTTACGCTTGCCATACCATCTGAAACATCACACATGCTTAAAGGGGGGGTTTTGCACCACACACTAGCCAAGATGGACGGACGCGAAATATGCTTGATGCTAACTCTGCGACATATGCAAAGTTCGCCAAACATCACCATGATTTTGAGGCGGTGGAGAAGGAAAAGGGCAATCATTGCAGCCTGCACATATGCTTCAGTTATCGTGTCCTCTGTGTCCAGCCCACTCTCTCTTTCAACTGTTGCCCTCTACAAAGCACTGGAACAGCCAGGCACAAGAACAGTTATTTTATTTTTTATTTTTTTTGCAGGCTATATTCAGCCTGAACAATTAAAACTTCCATAAGTAATCATTGTGCATTATAACTGACACATTTGTATACAGTACATAGCATCTGAAAATTGTACATTCTTAAACTACATAAACTGTACACTTGTAAATAGCATCTGTACATTCATTAAAACAATTATATATGTTTTGGTTTCTTTATATTTCTACTTCTGTATTATATTGTATTATTTAATTTACTGTTTTTTCTTATATCAGTGTTATATGTCATCTCTAGTGTGTAATTACTATGTATGCCTGCACTATCATGTATATATCTGTACTTTCTTCTGCACTGGAAGCTCCTGTCGCAAAGACAATTTCCTTGTTTGCATGCTTGACAATAAAGCTCTTTCTGACTTCTGACTTATTTGTTGAAATCTGGAAGCCATAGAACAAATAGATATAAGCAAAAACAGACATATGGCATATCTGGCAACATTACATCTAAAATGTAAATTACTCAATATGAAAGTAGTTAAAAACACTAGGTTTATGGGACATCATGTGTTCCCTTACTTAATTTACATATTATTTGTTTAATTATTGATCTCCTTCTGCTTTTACAATTATAATGGTCTATTTGTTTTTCTTTTAGCTCATCACTGAGCATCATGGATCTCCTATCCATCCAACAGTCTATGAAAGATGTGTATCTTTTGTAGCCAGAGTTTTGATTATTGAGATATGGTGCATTACATTTGCTAATTACTTTTGGTGGTTTTCTTATTTATTTATTTCTTTTATCAACAGGGATGATGAAGCGAATACAATAATTCATCAGGAGAAGAAGAATCAGGAAACTTTGAGTTAAATGTTAACAAATGTTTACACTTAAGCTGATATATCTCAGTCTGAGACGGCACACTTACGGACATCCACAGTTCGTTTACTGACCGTTTCTGGAACATATTGCTGACAAAAAGTTCCATTCTGACTTTATGAAAATTAGATAATCAGAGTTTTGTCACATAATCAGAACTGTATGTTCCTATTTGTTCTGTCTGTGAAATAATTTAGACGTGTGATTTTTTTTATTTTTTATTTTTTTTGTGGTCACTTCCTGTCTAAGTGGAAAGCTCCTCATAAATCAAAAATCTGAACTTGCTGAGACTGCAACATTATATTTTGTTGATAATTAGCATTGTTTTTGTTTTTTGTTTTTTGAGGCATTGGGCTGGGTAGCTCTGCCCACTGTAGGGATATGCCGGTATCAAATTTTCATGTTGCGATTAATT
>NW_015787164.1:0-3784 GCF_001515625.1 Sinocyclocheilus rhinocerous | reverse complement strand
GGTTTGTTAATAGCGACAATTGGACCTTAAAATAAAGTGTGACCACATTAACTGAAATAAAAATTATTTCAGGTATAGTTGCCAAGGCATTTGATATTGAAGTACTTCAATGACTGAAACTAAATAAACAACTTTAATTTAATAAAATTATAAATTTTAAAATTAATATTTTCTTTAAACAGAAAAAAAAAAAAATCTATTTCAAAATATTAACAAAAACTCTCATCAACACTGCTGTGGTAAATATGTAAATATTTTAAATTAAAACAAATTCAATTCATGATTTCAGAAAGTTTTTCAGAGTTTACTCACCTAGTATAAGCAATGCATTCATAAATGTATCATTTTTACATGTTAATTTTCCAATCATTCATGATTGTTTAACAATAATTTTACTCAAAACTCACAAGGTCTAAAGGGGCTCTACAGATCAAAAATAGCTATTTGGGCTATTTCTTGGCACATTTACAGCCATGTTTATTAATGTGCATTGCCCCTGGCAACAACTAAACTAAACTAAACTACAGATTTAATTTCCATGACTTTTCCAGGTGTATCACACTTTCAAAATTCCCACATTTATTCAAGTTTTCCAAGACTATGGAAACACTGGTCTAGTGGTTCTTGTTGCAGGAAGACATTGTGAATTAGAAATATGATGTTAGTTTACGTCTTGATTTTTGGCGTATTTTAAAGCTGTTTTATTATTTTAAACAATTTAAAGCCATCTCGTGGCCCCCTTTGTGCTGCGGCCCCAGGCCCCTGGTTGAGAACAACTGGTCTAAATCAAACATTAAATTCTTGGCTGACACAAATATTCTGATTAACAGAGTTCAGATTAAACGGACTTCTCCCCAAAGACTATGTACGCCAGAGGAACTGTTTCATTTCTTCAGCATCAATTGTAATGGTAAATGTAACAGTACACATTCCAGTCCAGAGGGAACACTATGCCCTGGTTTTGCACTGTCAATAATGTGCCTGTCGATTTAGGTGAACTTCAAGAGCAGCGCAGTTTGATGAGACAAGTTTCCAGCAAGAAGTCATTTGTCTGTCCACCTCAAACGTGAAACTGCTGTGTGACATGACGTAATCACAGCCAACCAGAACATATGTGATGCTTAACGTGTAGCAGGATGAGATTTCACAGTGGGTGGTAGACTGGATTTGTACTGCATGTCAACTGTACGTGTCCAGTCGTCCGGATAGAATGCTTCAAATAGTGTGTGTTAAACAAAAACAAATGGTGCTCTCGTTTGCTTGGCATCTGTGGCTGAGCTCTGCACTTTTACAGAAGAGAAACTGAAGTTTGGATGACGTGGTTCAGTAGAAACCTGAAGCTCCTCTGGCTGACTGAGAGGAGATCAGTGTTTGGCTGCATAGATGGAAAGCTTCCTGCACCAATCAGCTAGTTTAACATACGAGTTTCCAGATATACTAGAAATGCTCTGTGATCCATTATGAAAAACATATGCTTGTATGATGGTATAGCTGATGCATGATTATCCATTTGCCAGCTGCATGTGTAACACATCAAAAGAAACAACTGTTCTTTACTTCACACGTTACATTAGTGTTCATAATGTGCAATTATAAAAGTGGTTCTGTACATAACTACACATTGTTATTAGTAGATATTTTCATTGTTATTGCTAAGCATAGAATTGCTTATTATTGTTCATATTTAGGCTCAGAGACCTGGATAAATTCTCTAATATTATAATAAACTCAAAACGATACCTCAAATCGTGTTGTTTGCCTAGAAATGATTGGATCATTTTGATCTGTCAGATGATAAATGGGCAAAATATTTAAAACAAAACAGACATACACTGAAAGGATAGACCAAAGTCATATCTGGACACCAGTCATCGAGACTTGGGGGAGTGCTTTTAAAACTAAAACTATTACAAATCAGTTCAAATATTTTGAAATAATTCAAAATATTAGATGAAAAAGCTCAAACGCATGAAAATTTAAAGAAAAGAAACATTTAAATAAAAGAAAATAGAAAATCAGAAATAAAATACATTTAAATTGGAGTACTAAAATTACTGAAACAAAAATTGAAATGAAAATAAGTTTAAGCTAAATTAAAAAAATAAATAAAAAAGCAAATAATAAAATGACTAAATCCTAAACTAAAATGAAAGATTAAATAATATGAAAAAAAAAGCTAATTCAAAATATTATCAAAAACTATAATAGTATATAAATAATACTACAAAACACTGACCCTAGCAACCAATAACAACACTGTAGCATCATGGCAGTGATTTTTGCACTCACCAAATAAAAATACAGTTGATTACTATAGTAGGAAATCACACTAACTTGGACACTGTAATGTAAAGTGTTAAATTTTTTTCTCTTAATTAAAATATAAGGGCAGCTCTCTCATTCCCAAAGGCAGAAACGTAAGGAGAGTCAATATACAAATTTGCTCTGCATTTTTCAGTTGCACCAAGCTGAGATCATTGAAAACAATTAATAAGCAGTTTGTTTAATCAGCAAAAGCAGTTCTACAGTGTTACAACAATCAGACTTGGGTTTGGAGAACTGCTATATTAATGAACTATGATCTGCACTAGTCTTATGAGGATGAAACTTGCTTTAATATTTTGCAATACTTCTTTCCCAATAAAGAAAATGGAGCAGCTCAGAAGGGAAATCTGATCATTGATCATCTAAAAAGCGATAATCTATGCAGAAACCACAAAACCCGGCCAAACTCTGTGCTCAGAGGAATTGTTTTGTTTTTTCATATTATTCTGCCTTCCCAATGCAGAATCAATAAATGCAATCAAAACCAGTATTTATTGGAAATATGAGTCCTTACCTGCAGGACCTGCACGTCTCTTTTCAGTGCTTCAGATTCTTCAGTTATGACTGACCTGTCAATCAAACAAGACCTTCTATTATAAGTCTAAATATGTAGTCTAAATCGACAGACTTTAAGTGGATTGGGAAAAATATAAACAAACAAAAAAGCCATAATTTTAAGTGGTATTAAAAATAAAATTCAAATAATTATGTTCATAATGGCAACCATAAATAACTATCTACATTCTACTCCATTATGGACTGCTATGAAATAGGGGACTGCTTCTCATTTAAGTACTTCATACAAAACATGACATCTTCAATTACACTTAAACAAGTGAAATAAGTAAAAAGAGTTTTTATCTGAACTGGACACTGCACCGTGAACTCTTTTCCAGATAAGTGGGGACTGGAAATTGGCCTACTTCTCTGTTACATAACCTTTGTAGTCACTTAAACTCCCTTCACTTTTCTTTTAAGGCCAAGGAATCTTACATATGTCGGGGTCTGGTATTCATTTGCTCACAATGAGGTATTTTGTTCTGATGGAGGGATAGATCGGGCTGCTCGCTTCAGTTCCCCTCCTTCTATCTCAAAACCCTGCTGCCCCGCTGAGCAGGACTTACTGTTTGCCTTCCTCTTGGCTGGGTGGAGAAGGAGAGGATGGGAGGTAGGGAAGAGAGAGTGGTAAAGAGTTGAGCGAGGGGTCTGAAGAGTAAAAGGGAAGAGCTCTGGAAAGTTGGACTGAAAGAGACAGGCTTAAGGACAGAGTGAGAGAGGAACTTCAAGAGGGTCTCTTCCCTTGTAAGATGTACTGAGGCTGTACGAAATGGTCATATTAGTAATTAAAAGCACATGGTATTTAACAAATAAATAAAAATAATGAATATGATTTAATATTGTTAAATACTTATTTCATAAAACATTATTAATTTATTATAAAATGTAATACATTTTATTA
>NW_015787163.1:0-3322 GCF_001515625.1 Sinocyclocheilus rhinocerous | reverse complement strand
TCCGTACCCACTGTATATATATATATATATATATATACACACACAACAACAGCGACACATGCAGTACTACCACAGACAACCCTGGGAAGATGCAAAAGTCTGTCAGTGGATATGACACACACACAGCGGCGGTCTCTCTCGGTTAAGGCGATCAGACGTGAGGGCATGGAAGGCTTCTCACACTAAATCAGCAGTTGTCTTCTTAGATTCTTGTCTAGATATTGTATAAATAATGTTGTTCCAAGAGTGGATATGAATGCTGTCTATGACTATAAATTAATGTTATAAGCAGCTGCTCAATGCTTACATTTACATCACTTTCGAGCACTTGCCAGACACTTTTGTACAAAGCGTTTTACAATGCATTCAAAGTATACAACTGTACCCTGGGAATCAAACCCATGGTTTTACTGTAGTAAACTGTGTATGCATAATCACTCAATCCTATATATACACCCAAAAGAAGCTTATTCAGATTCACAAGAACAGCAGAACAATAGATACACTTTACAAACACTAAAGGTTTGCCAAAATAGTTTATCCTACCGTGTAAAATAAGCATAATGACTTTGAATCAAACAACTTTAAAGCTTGAAAAGATGACAGCTTCATATAAAAGCCCATGTCTGCCTCAGATTAATACAATACAAAGGTACTGTAATTTCAACTTCATATTTCACAGTTGCGACCTTATTTCTCGAAACTGTGACTTCTTGTTCAGTTTGTTCAAGGGTTCGGGTAAGATCAGTAAGATTTTTTATAAGAAATTCATATTTTTATTCAGCAACAATGCATTAAATTCATCAAAATTGTCAGTAAAGACATTTACAAGGATTTCTATTCAAAATAAACACTGTTCATCATTTTATTGATCATAGAATCCTGAAAAAAAAAATATCCACAAAGATATTAAGCTAAATATAAATTTCAAAATTGATAATAATAATAAGAAATGTTTCATTACCACAAATTCAGCATATTAGAAAGATTTCTTTCTGTGGCACTGAAGACTGGAGTAATGGTTGCTGAAAATTCTGCCTTGCATGAAAGGAATAAATTACATTTTAATATGCAATCAAACAGAAAAACATTATTTTAAATTGCAGTAATATTTAACAATTTCAAATGTAGTTTATATCTCGCAATTTTACTTCATATCTCATAATCTGCATTTATCCCAAAATTATAAATCATTTATATCTCACAATGTTATTGTTATTCTTAATTTAAACTTCATCTCATAATTACCTGTGTGCATCATGAAAGATATTTATATTTTTCATATATTTATAAAGGTCTAAAATGATTTAAAGTTCAGTAATACTAAATACAATGAGACCACAGGCTTACTGTGTGTACCTACTGAAATAAAAGACAAATGTAAATGTTCCTCTGACCTCAGTGGGCTGTGAAGCTTAACTGAGCAAATGGCTTTCACAAACCAGAAAATGAAATCAAACAGTCTGTTTGGACAGAACATGGATCAGGACTTCATTATCCCATGGCTGAACCAAATCTCACAAGACACACACAATAAAAACACAGGGAACCCGAGCCATGGTGTCTCGACTGGTGGTGCGCGTGGCTTTGTATGAGAAATGAGTGTGCATGAAAGGGAGAGAGAGGTTTGGCGTGTATCTCCACACAACTAAAAATGTTTGTTCAGCTGTTTAATGCATTATGGTTCTTGGCTCTGATTAAATTGAGATCGTTCAAGCCCTAATTCTGTGCATTCACCAACTAAAAGCCATTCAATTACGTGATAGTAGAAAATTGTTATGCTCTGCAGGGTGCTGTTCACATCTGTTTGCTGGTGTTATTCCAGCAGGCATTGGTAAATTGACTGGAGAAACTTAATGATCCTTTATTGTTAGGGTCTCCGTTTATATATAATCTAATTTCTCTCCATTTTCTACAACTGAAGCCCTACTGCGGCGTCCAACTTAATACTGGGTGATATATCCCAGTTCTTGGATTAAGGGACCAAAGCAGACTACAATGCGATTAACCAGGCAAGTCAAAGTGTATCATTTGAAACGGGAAGTCAAAGACAGATATGCATGTGACAATTTAAACCAAATCCATCTTCACATCATCTTAATCAGCACATGGCAGCTATACTGGGTTTTTACCTCTGGTCAGATAGATAATGTGATATAATATTGACTGATACATTAAGATTAATGCTATTGTTGCATTTAATACACAGTTTTGTTTACATCAGTGGTTCTCAACTATTTTGGCCCCACTGCAAAAGGCATATTTTACCAGAGTCTGCAGTCCGAATTGAACGTGATAAAGTAAAAAGGTGTGAACTACTGACTTTTATGAACTGGTTCCTTTTAGCAAATCAAACACATACTGCGCAACCAGTGTCTTCTGATTCACGAACAAATTACTCTATGAACTGGTTCCTTTTAGCAAAGCAAAAAAATATGGCACAACCAGTATAGTCCGATTCACAAACAAATGACTCTTTTGAACCGGTTCTTTTTAGAGAATCAAAAACATACACCTCAACCAGGCAGTTAGATTCATTACTCAATGTCTCTTATGAACTGGTTCATTTTGGGGAAACAAACATAGAGCACAAGCAGTGCACCCTAATTCACAAATCAGCTTTTGAGCTTGTGCTTTAATAACTCATTTGTTAAATAGATAGCAATTGAATTCCATAGTTTGGGCCGGGTTAACTTTTTATTTTTTTATTTTTTTATTGTATCAAGTTATAAGGTTTGCTTTATAGTTTACAGCAAAAGTGAATTTCATTTATTGAATCGCAATCAAAGAAATGTAAGTAACATACAAGAGGCAATATAAATTGCATCGTATATACTTAATAGTGAAGTTCATTTATGAACTGACTTATATTTAGAAAAACTGAAGTGACTGTATGCAAATTAAGACTCATTAGTCATGCATTGTAAAATAAAGAAAACTCTTTAGAAAGATGGTAATATCAGAAAGCACTAAGTTCTTGGAAAACATTCCGTCCATAGGCAACAACAAAGACAGTCATGAAAATACAATATGCGAGAAGTGCCCTAGATCACAGGGTGCATTAATAGCATCTACTGAAACACGAGTATGAAACACAACAGTAGAACTTAAAGCTCTTATAGAACAACAACCACATGTGTGATAAGCACCATCCCTCAGGACCTCACTGAAGCAGCTGCTTTCCAGATACAATACAACATTAATATTCATATGCAGACACAGGAACACTTCATAAAGTGAAAGCAAGTTATGACAAAGTTAAATATTTTTCATTTAAAATTAAGATTAATATAAGCCTATCTTCTGATAATGGTGCCAAAGA
>NW_015787162.1:0-3696 GCF_001515625.1 Sinocyclocheilus rhinocerous | reverse complement strand
GGCTCGTGATGACACATTGATGTCCTAAGACACGAAACGATCGGTACACAAGGTATAAGAAGACCACGTGGGTTTATCTGAATCCCACCTGAGTTTGATTTAGATCTCTGTTCTGCTATATCTCAAACTTAAATATAGGGGATAATAGCCACATATTTCTTATAAAGTTCCTGTTCCTATTTTCAGTCTTTATTTAGTATTTGCAGGTATCCATCTTTTTCATTACCACTCCGTTCAAAATAATCATAGTATTGTCTTTTATTTCCTGTAAAAATAGCTACCCAAAAATTAATTAAAATTATTTTATTTGATAGCATCAGTATTTTTCTTTTCTTTTCTTTTTTTTGTCAACAAAATACCGTAAGACACATTTTCTTGAGAAGCAAAAATTGTTTCAGATATTAACATTTGTTTTAAACATCACAAAATGTACTTATTTAATTTATTTTTATTACTTATTTAACTAATTTAATTTATTTACCACACTACATAATAATAATAATAATAATTTTCTTTATCAGTATTTGTCTTTTTTACACAAAGAATATGTAAACATCCTTAAAACAACATGGATGTACATATTTTGTTTGATAATGTCAGTATTTTCAGTCTTTTTTCCCAGTAAAATAATAAGATAATTTTCTTGAGAAGCAAAATTGTGTAAGATATGAGATTAATTTAACATAATAATAATAATAATAATCAGTATTTTTCATATTTTCATCTTTTTCCAGTAAAAATAACTAAGCATCCTTGAAATAAGACAAATTAACTTCAGAAGCAAAATAGTGAGATATTAAATTTAGTTTTAAGCAAAAACCTGATTTTATATAAATTAAAGAGTAATTTTAATTCACTTAAAACAAGAAAAAAAAATCCAATATGCCAATACAGCATGCAAAATGAACAGAATTCAGAATATATTCTCAAAAAAAACAAGTCTTAATATCTTACACAATTTTACTTCTCAAGTATATACTGGAAAGCAAGACAAAAATGATTAAGAAAATGATTTGCAGTGCAGTCACACAGTGATAGCTATTTTTAGCAATTCTTGCTCCCAAGGACCAGACGGTTGTTAGCGGTTGTTGTCCTTTAGCTTGATAAAAAGCAAAGGTCTTGCACGAACGAGGAGCATGTTGTAGTCAGCAGTGGGGTGTTTTAGCAAGGGGGTCTTTGCTTGTGTGTCTGTCAGTGTTACCCCTGTTCCCCTCCCCCATCATTTCATCAGCACCTTATTACTCTGTCTGGCAGGCAGCGCTCAGTGAGGGGGGGGGCAAGCTCCATCGCTATGGAAACTGCATCACTGCTCACTCCACTGCACCCATCTCTCCAGTTTCCGTGGCGACCGCGCTCCCTTCATCTCATAGCTCAACTGCCAACTTCACGCCGACACATTTTATACGAAGCTCACCCTAATGACCCCATAAACAAGCGTGTGTCGGTGCTTGCTGGGAAAGAGTGGGCGCAATGAGCAAGTGTCCTATTGTGTGTTGATTTCCACCTGAAAATAAATAGAGATATGTTTTTTATTCCACTCTGATACATAGAAAAGGACTGAATATTTATCATTACTATAATGAGCTGTAGAATTATAGTGCCTATGAATTATACATGACGCATGAATCTTTGCATATTGCATAAAGTAGTGTCTACACCACACCTTCATAATGCAAACAAAGAATCCCACCGAGGTGTTGTTGGGATCCATAGTGCTAGTGTAGGAAAAGCTCTAACTTAGCACAGCCCAGTTTTCAGGCATTGAGTATGACAGGCAGCCATCCAAGGAAATGATCACAGAACTCTGTCTAGACTCTGAAGCTCCACTTACCTCAGATACATACCTGTGGTTAGAGTGAAATGCTGCTATCAGGTTATAATTATGAGCTAGATAAGCTGCTTAATTTTTAATCTCTTGAGATGTTGCATCATCTTAAATTGGGTGGAAAACAAAGACCAGAGGGAAGAGCTTTGGAAAGGGTGTGGTAAAACAGTGGATTGATGCTATGCGATGTCCGTTAGATATTGCGAATCAATTAAATCACACATTGTAAATCACTGTGTCTAGCACTGTGTTTAGCTTAAACTGTTTTACGAACTATTCCAAAAAAACAACAAAAAAAACACATTTACTGTATGCGCTCTCCCTATGACCTTATGCACTCTCTGATAAGGGGAAGTTCACCCAAAAAATGAAAATTCTGTCATCATTTATTCTCCATTATTTTGTTCCAAACTTCTGCAGAACACAAAATGAGATACTTTGAAAAATGTTTATAACCAAACCATTTAGATTACCAAAAGGACAAAAAAACAACAACAAAAAAAAAAAACAGAGACATTTCTCAAATGATCTTCTTTTATGTTCTTCAGAAGAAAAAAAGTCATACCGGTTTGGAACGACATGAGGGTGAGTACATTTTTTAGGGTGAACTGTCTTTAAGCATATTTGGTGTAATATAAAATTATTCCAGTTAATTGGCTCACATTAAAACCCTGCTTATTAAATGATCATTATGTATATAGTACCATTCAGACATTAGGCTTCAGACACAATTATAGCATCACTGTCACATTTGGTCTGGGAGATTAAAGATGGACATCAAATTAAATAACATTTGAACAGAGGCACCACGCACTGCCAGATTTGTGCACCTGGTTCCAGTCTGTTGCCATGGCCACCACGCTGTCACTTGGTCGGAATTTATTGTTTCCGAGAATTTGTGCAGAAAGGCCACAGAGACAGAGAGGGACATGGAAAGACATGCATCACTCTGACAGTAGATGATGAAAAAAGTTTACTGAGTTTACTTCGAGGCACTTGGATATGAAAAGGGCCAATATTTGGAGGATTTAAGAGCAGAAATGTGAATCTTAGGGCCAGATCTAATAACAGCTTGTAACCCTCATTTGACCTTAAAAAACTGTTGTCAGGATTTACTAAAGACATGCAGAGAAAGTTGTCTTTAGTAAAGTAAAGAAAAGGCGTGGACACAGTTATTTTTGTGGCTGACCTTATTGCATATTCATTTGTTAGTGTCTCTTTCAGATACAAAATTTATGGGAGTTGATTATTTAAATGAATCATTCAAGGTGATTTACTAAGGTTTGCAGTAGTCAGTTTTCTAGTATTTGTGCCATCATTTAATGCCCCAAAAAAGCATGTCTAAACCCACTTTGCACCTGTGTTGTTAGATTACACGCACCTGATTACATCAGCTCTGCTTGTTTGAAACCCTATATGCTAATTTGCACTCCTCTTGGTAGATTGTGTTGGTCATTGTGGAAATGCAGAACTTTCCACTCCCGTTGGCACTTTTATAGGATTGCAGTCTCGTGCTAATTTGCCCTGTTTAGTAAATCTGGCACTTAAAATTATATAAAAGCACTTACATTAATTCCTCTGTTAAAACTTGTCTATTATTTGAACTGTAAAGTTGTTCTCGTAATTTGGGTTTCAGGAATTATTTTGTAATGACAACATATATACGTATATATAACCCAGAAAATGATAGTAAGCTATTTATATACTAAAATCATGTCTTGTGGATGTACTATTGAATGAAACAGTATTTTAACATTTACGTTTACGTTTGGCCTGATTTACTTCTTTTGCAAGTATGTAAGAATACGATGGACAAGTCCAAATTAATTTTTGTGGTAATCAACAATAAACAAGTACAACTTAACCACAAG